>NW_028317758.1:0-52500 GCF_055824585.1 Amblyomma mixtum | reverse complement strand
GAAAGACGCGCGCCGCAGCGACAACAGCGTCCGCGGAAGGAGACGCTGCTGAAAAAAACATAAGTACGAAGCCGCGTTCCCTCCACCACCACGCACTTCCCCACTCAATAAGACGTTGCTCGTTTCATATACGTTGTGTCGAACATCCTAGACAGTTCCAACAATTGACAGGTTAATGACAGAACACGATGGATAGAAATACAAGAATATAAATATGAAATAGCCTAATTAACCTTTCTACTTAGACCGCATAAATCAATAAAACCGAGAACGAAATTGGTCGAGTTGGATAATCGAACCAGGGTCTCCGGAGTGCGATACGAGCACGCTAGCCACTCCGTAATGCCAGCTGAATGGTTTGGAATGAACAAAGGCGCGTCTAGCTAATACGGCGTCTTCGTTCACTCCCATCTTCCCCCTTTCCCTTACGGCGAGGTGCAGGTGTCCACCCAGATATGCGAGAGAGATACATTTCCTTTCCTCAAAAAATAAATTTACCGTCCAGCAAGGCGTACAGCCGAATTGGCGATGGCGTTCTGTGGACTCCCTGGCAGCGTTGCAAGACGCTGTCGCGTTCCACTCTTACAGGCGAAGCTTAACATGTTAACCACACATCAGTAACACACGCAGACAGCCAATGGACGCGTCATTCGCTGGCAGCACTTCATTCATCATTCACAACCACATTCTTAACGTACGCTCCCTTGCCGCACATGCCAAGGACGTACACCACGATCACATTCTGCGCCATTCCTCTGTACTTTGCTTTGCTGAAACCTGGATGGATCCCGAAGAGCCTCTCGAAATCATAGATTTCCTATACTGCTGTGGTGCTCGCAGAGACCACAACAGAGCGGCGGGAGTCGCTATCTACTTGCGCACAGGTCTCTCTGCAATACCAGTCGAAATGTTTGGCACGTCACATGAAGTTGGCGAACTGTGCGCCGCAAAGTTTCCCAACGGCTTGCTGGTAGTAGCTGCCTACTTCGCCCCTACCGCACTCACGAAAGACGTCGTGCACTTCCTGCAACTCGCATTAACCGTCCATCGATCCACACCGATGTTAGTAGTGGGGGACTTTAATGTTGACATAAAGACAAACAGCAATTTCCTAACACTTCTGCGGGAGAACATCCCGTTCCTCTCGCTCGTAACGCGTCCCACGGCTGTGACAACCTCGAGAGGCACTTGTATAGATCGCGTCTTTGAGAATCAAGCATTGTTGTAACAAGTCGAACATATATCAGTCTATTTCTCCGACCACAAAGCTTCCTTCATGACTGTCAAGAACTGTTAGTGGAGTCTTTGTTAAAGGAATACGTGTGAAAAATAAAAAAAAATTCTGTGATAGCGCATACATGTGTTGCTCGATTTCTTTGCCTCAATCTATCGAAAAGGTGAAACAGCTTATTTGCTGCGCTCAAATTTCGCATTAGGAAGTAACGTAATCGTCGGTAATTTTTTGCACAAAAGACAGTTTACTGTCCAGGGCACAAAAATTCCTTTGTCCTTGAGCCACGTCTTTACTGGAAGAGTATTTGTGTGTAGCTTGAAAAAGAAAGTTTTAATAGAACCTCTTATTGGCATCTTTTTCACTCTTTTCAAAACATCATCTCCTGGGCCTCCGCAGTACACCGTTCTGTACAGTGGGACTGGCATCATGACGTCAATTAAATCTTTGTACAATTTCTTTTTGTTAACCAAAGACAAGTACTGCAAAGAAAACCGAGCTGTTAGTACGCGATATGACACAACAATTTCGTGCAGATAACCAGTTACGCCACGATTCACAGCATCACCAGTGGTAACAATGAAATCAGGTAAAGTTCTAGCCAGTCGAACATGTAACATTGTCCGCAAAAAACCATCACTTTGGTCCCGTAAGAAAACGAAACGTGACACAATTTGTCTAACAAACAAGTTTGATAAGCCAAGTCCTTCACTGCGAACGGATCGAAAAAGATTTGAACGACTAACCCTCTCCCAACTCGAGCCCGAAATGAATACCGCAAAAACCCTGTGCATTTTTTGCACATTCGCACGTGACATGAAGAGAACTTGTAATACATACCAAATCTTTGCGACAAGAAATACATTGCACACTGTAGCCCGCGCAAACATCGAGAAACCGCGACCTTGCCATGATGCAGTCTTTTCTTTCAAAGTCTCCATTTCGCCCTTCCAGTATTTGCTATTTCCTTTGTAATACTGTAGTGGGACACCCAGGTATTTAGCTGGTGTCGCCGTCCAAGTCATATTTGCAAAATAGCCCGGAGTCATGTCCCAGTTGCCGTGCCAGAAGCCAACGCTCTTTTCCCAATTAATCTGGGAGCCCGTCTGTTTGCAAAATTTGTATGCTACATGAACTACCTCAAGGCCACTACTTCTGTCCTCGCAAAATACAGCGATGTCATCCGCGTAAGCTAAGACTTTAACTTCTGATGACTGCAGTTTGAAGCCATGAATGCTTGCACGGCGCAACAGAGCAACACAAAAGGGTTCAAGGTACAAGGTGAACAACAGTGGGGAGAGTGGGCAGCCTTGCCTCACTGATGATTGAACAGGAACAAGTTCGCTGAGCGACCTGTTTATTACAATACGCGTTGTACAGTCGCTGTAAGCCATCCTGACACCTTCAATAATCACGCTGCCGATATTGGTATGTTTTAGTACCTCAAACATTATTTCATGCGAGACCTGGTCAAAAGCCTTCGCCAGGTCGAGCTGCACCATAGCAACTCGGCCTGTGAACGCGTCGCAGCACTCTAAAACACTTCTCGCAAAATGAGTATTAGTTGTGATCGTGCGGCCCTTGATTCCGCATGTTTGGTGAGGCCCCACAAGACTTAATTACTGTTTGTGTTCTCTTCGCCAAAACTTTCATTGAAATTTTAGAATCGGTGTTTGCTAATGTAATTGGCCTGTATGACTCAACCGACAACAGCTTCTCTGGGTCTTCTGTTTTTGGTATTAGTACCATGTGACTTGTCCTAAAAGAAGGGGGCAGTCTATTTTCCTCGTACGCTTCTGCGTACACACGCTGTAAAATCACTGACAGCTCGGGCGTAAAAGCCTTGTAAAAGGCTGCACTTAAGCCATCGGGCCCGGGTGACTTGCCTAGAGGTAATTCCTTTATCGCGGTCACAATTTCGTCCGTGCTTATAGCACCTTCTAGGCTCTCTTTAGTTTCATCTTCTAACTTCGGCATGTCAGCAAGAAACTTCTTCAAATACACTTTGCACTTGTTTTGCGCCGCCAAAAAGATACCTATAGTGCTCGACGAATGCCCTTGCAATTACCGCGCTATCAGAACTGATTTCATTTTGATAAGATATCTGATTTCCTTCTTCGTCGCGTATCGTTTTTCATCGCCCAGCGCCCGTCTATTTGGGCTTTCCCCCAGCCATAACCTTTCTGCGCGTGCGCGAATCACTGCTGCTTTGTATTTTTCCACATCAAGAACTTTCAGTTCGCTTTTAACTTTGCTTACTTCAGTAGTGTACGCGCCGGGTTCCTCTCCTTCCATCCTTACTAGCCATTCAAGCTGCCGTTTGAGCTCTTTTTCCTTTAACGTTTCGTTGTAGCGTCGGATAGTGCCCCTTTCAATCGCCATCATTTTTACTTGGATTTTTAGTTCCTCCCACGCGACCGCGTTCTGCGCGGGCTCCCTTGTCAACACATCGTCAATCTTTTCTTTTACGCTATTAACGAAAGTGTCATCTTCGAGCAGTTTAGCATTAAGCTTCCACAATTGCCAATTAAACTTTGATTGCTTTCTTTGCGTCCCTAGCGTAAAGGATACCACACAGTGGTCACTAAAGGATACAGGTGTAACGGAATAACAGTTACAAAGAGGCATCAGATCCAGTGACAGATACGCTCGGTCTAGTCTCGCATGACGTTTCCCCTGAAAATGTGTGTATTGTCGTTTTCCCGCGTTTGATAAAACCATGCCAACATCTTCATTGATTAGCGTGTTCAATAGTTCAGCGCTTTTGTCTCTAACGAGGGGGTTGTTTGCACGATCGTCCACAAAACAGACACAGTTGAAATCACCCAGTAAAATAACAGCACTATTACATTTGATGTAGGGTTCAAGGTTTTCGAAAAAAATAATTCGGTCTTGCATATCATTTGGTGCATACACACATATCAGTCGCCATTGCGAACCGGCAAAAAGAAAGTTTAAAACAATAAGACGCCTATTTTCACTGACAGTTAGCGACTCCTCAAAAATTCCAGCGCATTTACGTGTTAAGACGGCACAACCACCAGATGTACCTACAGCATGGCAAATAGAAACATTATAATGCGCTGTAAACGCTGCAACCATACGATCTGTCTGCTCCTGGCTCTCAACTTTCGTTTCTTGCACAGCCACAATGTCAAGCTCATTGTCTAGGCAGATGCGGCTGAGCTGGTATTGTCGCCGCCTTGCTGAAAGACCTCAAACATTAATGGTGGCAATCTTTAGTGTTTTCTCCATTTTGGCTATCATTTAAGAGCAGGAACAGACAGAACGTGCAGTGGAGAGAGACATGTGACGCGTAGCAGTAGCCAGAAATGCTCTTTGCGCGCAGCATACAGTACAACATGCCCAACACTGTCTCCTCTCTCGTACCTTGGTAGCGTCGCGCGAGCACACCGCTGCTTGACCGTCCATTGCTTGGCGTTGTGCTCCTAGGAGCCCTCTGAGGCACAGGTCCCGGCGTCTACGGGTGCGGTTGTGCCGCCGGTCTTCTGTCCGGCGGGATGTTAGGTTTCGGGCGTAGTGACGCCCGGCGTCCCCCCACCGTTTTAGGTGGCGGCTCATCGTTGCTGGGAGAAAGGAGCTCGCCGTCGTTTAACATTTCCTTGCTCGATCTTTTACCAGTTGCTCCGCTTGCCTCGACGCCGTCCATATCGACCACGCCCTCCTCAACCTCGGGTGTCTCTTCCGGCTCACCTACGCTTTTGACTGCTTGGTTGCTGGAACCTTCTTTGCAGTGCTCGACATCCTCCTGCTTTTTCTCCGTATTGGCGCTCTCAGGAGGCAGTTCAGGTGCAGCCTTCGGCACGCTGTCGTTACTACCTGAAGCTTCTTCGGCGTCAGCCTCGTCCATGAGGAGTTCGGAAACATCCTCTTTCCCTCTCAGTCCAGTTACACTGGCGTACGTCCTGACACACTCGGACTCGTCATGCCCGTAGCGCCGGCAAAGCGCACAACGCGGTACACGACATTCTCGCCGTACGTGGCCTGTGTTGCGGCACCGAAGGCAAAGCGGAGCCCTCCCCGGGACAACAACTAGTACCTGCTACCCAGCAATGCGCACCTGATGGGGCAAATCGTCGACCGACAGGCTCGTTTTGAGCCTAAGAGTCACCAGTCGCGTCGACGACCCTTTGTCCTGTACGCCTTGAACTCGCCACCGTTCCCTTGCAACTTCAGTGACCTTTCCATATGATGAAAAGGCATGGCGTATGTCTTCATCTGGCACGTTATGCAGCATCCAGTGTAGCTTCAGGTGAATGTCTTGATTGGTGGTGTCGATGACCACACAGCGCCGCTCTTTCACTTTTATGTCGCCCTCGCTGAGTATCTTCTTCACACCGTCGCCGCTTTTGAATGTCACTGCCCACACATGGCTCATTCGATACGCCCCCAGGGCGACTACCTCGGACAGCAGCGATAAGCCAGCCAGCACATCTCAGAAATGTTCCACACGATACGGTCGATACCGCACATCTGCATGCAAAAAAATGGTATTTAAAACAACACGACCTGTTGGTAGCTGAGGAAGAAGCACTCGATATTCCTTGTCGTCGTTGGCAACACCCCTAGTACCGCGGCCCGGCTGGGCCGCTGAAACCGCTCCTGAGGAGCCTGACATTCCGTGACCGTCCTGCTCGAAAGCCGGAAATGGAATCCCTGAGCTATGGCGACGGCTGTCAATTCTTCTGCTTTCGGGGGTATTTATGTTTTACAAATAATCTAACCTTGAGGGTGTTCATCAGCGCCACCCACTTCCGTAAGCTGCGGACGCAGAACGTCCTGAGTTACCGCTGGTGTGACGTAGAACGTCATCAAACGGCGAGGGTGGAAGCTGTGTGAGAACCCTCTTATGCTTCCTATGGCATCAAGACCAGTGCCAGAATCGAGGCCCTCGAATCGAGGAAGCATAAGGGGGTTCTCACACAGCTTCCACCCTCGCCGTTTGATGACGTTCTACGTCACACCAGCGGTAACTCAGGACGTTCTACGTCCGCCGCTTACGAACGTGGGTGGCTCTGATGAACTCTCTCAAGGTTAGATTATTTGTAAAACATAAATACCCCCGAAAGCCGAAGAATTGACAGCCGTCGCCGTAGCTCAGAGGTAGGGCACCGGACTCGTAATTCGGAGGTCGTGGGTTCGGATCCCACCGGCGGCATATGGTTGTTTTTTCTTCTGCTTTTCTAATCAATTAGCTTTAAGCGATGACATATTCAGTAACATTCTAAACTAATCAACACCGCAAAATAAATAAATTAATTAAAAATCCCCTGTGCCCCTTGGTTTCTGTGGCTGTTGGCTTCTCTCATATCTTTTTAGGTGTCAACCGAAACGTTCTGTTTAAGGAGCTCTTTCATACCTTCAGCTTAGCCTTAGATGCGTATGCGCCATTAGCCCTGCCCTGGTGGCTCAGTGGTTACGGTGCTCGGCTGCTGACCCGAAAGACGCGGGTTGGATCCCGGCCGCGGCGGCTGAATTTCGATGGAGGCGAAATTCTAGAGGCCCGTGTACTGTGCGATGTCAGTGCACGTTAAAGAACCCAGGTGGTCGAAATTTCCGGAGACCTTCTCTACGGCGTCCCTCATAGCCTGAGTCGCTTTAAGACGTTAAACCAAACCATAAACCAAACCATAAACCAAACGAAACCTTATGCGCAATTAAACCCAGAAAAACACAACTCTTTATTCAAATTGACTGATTTTTCATCCAAAAGCACGGTTTTAAAAATTGCCCAATTTCCTTATTTACCGAATTTCTAGATAGTGGCGCTTCATTCAAAGGCGTATAACAAAAAGAGGAAGCAGAAGTGAAAAACCTCGCTCGTGCTTCCAGCTCTGCGCTCCGCGGCGTTCGTTCGTCCTCGCAGCTTCCCTGTGCATTCAGGCCCCACGCAGACGGGAGAGCCGCCATCGAAGAGCCGCGCAAGGGTCGTGCTTCTCTCACAAGTCCGCCCTCCGCCACATGGCTGCAGAAATGAGCCCTGGCAATGCGACTACGGAGTCCACCTTGTTGGGTGCGCCCGAGACGGAACGTACATTCACAGCTGCCAACGAAGAAGCAGGTGTGCCGCGCCCCGTGGGACGCCAACGCCGTCTGGGCGGGAGTCTGGCATCCAGCGGCCCATCATCCCGGCCATACTCTGCAGCAGCGCACACGGAGTACTCGTCACTGGTGGCGTGCGAGGACACCCAGCCCCAGGTCTACGGATGCTTGAAACGTGAGAAGCAGCGCGCTTGTGGCAGCACACGCAACCTGGCCCCGCCGTCGACGCTCCTAGCTGCGACCAGTATGGTGAGGTCATCTCGTAGGCTTGCATGTCTTGCGGTTGACGCACATACGTAAAATTAATCATTAGGCTCCCCTGCAGCAGTCTTCAACAAAAATTCCTTCCATTCAGAGAACCTCGAGACGTCATTGAGGTGACAGGTGGCTGATCATCACTTTCACTTAGGTGCACGAAACTCCTGCATAGGAACGCTTTTTAATCTTGTTTGAGTCCTAGTCTTGGCACCCCGGCGGGATTCGCACCTGCACCTCGTCCTCAGAAACCCAACCGGACAACCACTTACTCATACGGAGCCTACGACTGCGCGGAATAGTCTTGTAACGGATAGTAATAATACTGCAGTTCTGCAATGACGCTCTTTTCGATACACGGACACTAATGAAAACGAGAAAAGCTTCGAGGCCCCGAGTAGAGCATTATGAAATAACGAATTTGATTTCTTTCTCCGGAAGGATTTGATTCTTCGTTAAGGTTCCCAGTACAACTTTCAACAATTCGCAATGACCGCTGTTATTGTGATAGGGTAACAGTCACCGTTCTGCAGAAAATTTGGTATTGGTGTAGTTGGCGTGGGCTTTGTGAACGAAAAATCACGAGCATGGCTCTGGCAGGTGGTCAGCAGAGAGCAACCTAGGATGCATGTGGCCCACCTAGGTCACGTCGTCTTGCGGCGTCATCACAATCTACGCCCGGGACAGTGAGCAAAAATTGCCCATCGCGGCAGGTAGGAGTTAAATTAATGATCTGTCGCTCAAGCAGAAAAACGTTGTCCGCGCAATGCCCACACCTAGGAGCACTTGCTATCTCAGTGGAGTGGTGCCTCGCTTCACCGCTGCATCACTGAGCCAGGAGGGCTAGGAGGTTTCCCAGGGGCCTATGAACGTAAACTAGAGAACTACCTTCTGCATTTATAGGGATTAACGCACGGCGTCCCGGGTGATACCCATAAGGTGGAGCCCGTGGGTCCCTTAAAGCGCAAGAAGCAACATAACTTCGCGCTTTTATTTCCGGCGATTGGCAGGACGTTCGCAATGCATCTGCTTCCAACAGCCGCAGAACCTTCCTGTCAATTTGCTTTGCCATTATCAAACATTTTGTCACTATGGAGGCATAGACGTGTTATATATTTTCCAGCTCCGAAAACCACAACGTACTTGATGATGTCACTATGGAGGCATAGACGTGTTATATATTTTCCAGCTCTGAAAACCATAACGTACTTGATGCTCTTTTAATTTGGGCTGTGTTTCTATTATTTCGCTTTCGGCAGTTTAATCCCCACTTTGTTTTCTTCCCTTCTTGCAGCTGAGGGCCCATGCTCCTTATGCCCCCTTCTCAGAGGCGAGCCGTCCAAACAGCTGTACAGAATGCGCCGCCACTGCCGAAAGAACTGTCTGCACGCAAGCTGCAGCAGCTCACACAACCGGCCTCATTGCTGCTACGATGTCGCTCAGGCTGGTCGGCCGTTCCGGCCTCATTGCTGCTACGATGTCGCTCAGGCTGGTCGGCCGTTCCGGCCTCATTGCTGCTACGATGTCGCTCAGGCTGGTCGGCCGTTCCCGCCTCATTGCTGCTACGATGTCGCTCAGGCTGGTCGGCCGTTCACGGATGGCTGCTGCTGCATCTTCCTTCCCAGGTGAGGCTTCCGAGCAGACAGCGCTTTGAGCGTTCCGTAAGCATATTGCACAGCGATGTTTCGTTTCTGCCATTACCATTTACAGCGGGCGTATGAAAATCAAGAAAACTTCAAGGCTAATATTAGTTGTGTGCGAATGATCCAAACCTCGACTACGCGTTTCGAATGCAACTTTTATTTGTTTCGATTCAGGAATTCGGCTATTTATATGTTTCGAATACGGTCGAGCCCACCTACTACGGTCGCAGCTATCACGAACGCTCGCTTATTAGGAATGATATGCGGAGCTACCGTCGACTTCCTTGCGCACACTACGCCTATCTTTAATAAGCTCGGTATTCTTGCTACAGACAACATAATTGTGCATAGTTCATCGCTCGAAGCGTTTATTCCCGGACAGACCACCCGAAAATAATTTAGCAAATCTTTCGCCAGAGAAGAAACGTCATACAACTTGAGACATGAAATAATTTTTGCACCAAAATATGCATCAACTACAGAACACAGGCTTTGAATTTTCAAAACCCTATTGTATAAAACAATCACCCAAGTGTCCTAGAGAAGCTGCAAACATGTCATTCTTTGGTTTATGCTTTATGGGGTTTTAAGGCTGCAAAGCGACTTAGGCAATGGGGGACGCGGTAGTGAAGGGCTGCGGAAATTTCGACAACCGGTGATTGCTTCCCGTGCACTGACATTACAGAGTACACGGTCCTCTAGAATTTTCCCTTTTTCGAATTTCGACCGCCGCGACGGGGATCGAACCCGCGTCTTTCGGGTCAGCAGTCGAGGGCATAACCACTGATCCACCACGGCGGGTACATGTCAAAAACATCAGAAAAACTATTTTTTAGAATGCTTTTCTACATCAGATCCTCATCTGTGTTGTGTTGTATATTGCTTAAATTGATCAGATAAATCATTCCTTATTCCTTGGTAGAAATTTCGTTTTGATCAATGCATTCTCAGAAATGTTCTATTTCGGTCTTCTTTTTCAGTGAAATAACTACTTGCTGCGCTGTTGTTTTCATTCCTTCTTTTTTTTTCTCCCCTGGAGAGAGTTTGAATGCTTTGGGTATTGTGGCTTCTGTTCGGCAAAATATATTGCGTTTTGTCACAGCACTTTGGACTCCTATACGTCTCAAAGAACTTATAAATTGAGATTTAAATTCAGAATTTATATATGCGTGCGTGTGTGCAGGCGTGCGTGTGTGTGCAGGCGCGTGTGTGCGCGCGCGCGCGTGTGTGTGCGTGCGTGTGCGTGTGTGCGGGCGTGCGTGTGTGCGCGTGTGTGCGTGCGTGTGTGTGTGTGTGTGCGCACGCGCGTGTGTGCGAGCGTGCGTGTGTGTCTGCGCGTGTGTGTGCGTGTGTGTGCGTGCGTGTGCGTGTGTGCGCGTGCGTGTGCGTGTGCGCGCGTGTGTGTGCGCGTCTGTGTGTGCGTGTGTGTGTGTGAGAGAGAGAGAGAGAGAGTGAATGCAGTGAACTGCGCATGGGATACTCGCAACGGCGCGCCAGCAGTCCCTGTGCATGTTAAGGCATGAACTGGAGATCAAGGGGATTGTATGCATTTAGGGAAAAGGGCTCCATGGAAGTAGCTTTTGAAATAACCCTGGACTATATTGACGCTCGTTTTCATTCTTTTCTGTGCAGCAGACAAAGAGTGAAGATCGACTCGCTCGGCGCCCAGGGAGAAATCGGACGCTGTTGCTGCCCAAAAGGAAATGGAGCGACGTTGTCGACCTTTTCCTTTCGAATGGTTTTGCTTTATATTTTTTAAGGTGTCCTGCTAGAAGATTGTAATACAATATATTTAAAATAAACTGAATTCCATTTACAATAACACTCACGAAATAAATATTGGAGGGGAAATACAAAATACGCCCTTCTGTGTGATATCAGTGTACGTTGGGAAACCACGGGTGGTCAGGGTGGAAGTTTTGAGGCGTTGTGGTCATAACTGTCTGCATTTCTATGTCACGGCATTTTGTGAGTGTGCTGCCGCGAACACTGACTTCGCTGTTGCGAAGGAATCTAGAACCAGTCATATTGTAACTGCGATGTACTTTATGCTATGTAGACTGCTCAGCAAATAAATTCATAGAGATATCCACTTAGTTCTACGTGCTTCCGCACTGCAATCAAGAGCTGGTCATATTCTTTCACCCCATTAACGTTAAGCAGAGAAAAAACTTACTCGATTCAGTATTCTTCACACTCGGTGGCGGTCCCAGAGCGTGGTTTTAGGGGGGGGGGGCGGTGGACGAGGGGGGGGGGGGGCAGATTTTCGCATATCAAAAAAGAAAAAATAGAAACAATGATTTTTATTTATTTTATTTACACAAAAAGTTTTGTGCGCTTTGTTGTTGAAAAATAAATGGCGAAATGTATAGAGGTTATACCATTACTCAGTCTTTGAATGTAACGTTTACGCGAGCAATATTCATTGTCGATAGCAAGGGAAACAAGCCGACGGCTGAGATATTCCGTCACGGCATGTCTACGAAGGTCAAAGCACCGGCCCGAACATTTCACCAGTGGTATTAGTGGCCTTCATTACTCAGTTCTGGGAAGTGGCTTTGTTCTGCTCTCAGTCCCTTCCTTCAAGGCGGCTGGTCGGCGCACCTTCTCAAGCCAAAAGGGGATGATCCCCTCACTGGCGTCGCTATATCCCATGGTGGGAAAAAGGCATGAATGGGTGGCTCTTTGCCACCCCGATGAGGTTGCTGGCCACCGGAACGGGAGGTGAATGGCATCGCCGTTTTCGCCGCGCCAGGGCACGGCAGGACCACGATACCTCGACAATCAGTACGAATTGTGCTCGTATAGGTACTAACACGTAGAACGTGGAACATGGTGAACGTACAAAGTAGGGGACAACTTATCGCATCACAGAGAAAAAAACTTTTCAGTTCTGCGTCAAAAATTACATCTCATCTCGCGCTACGAGAGCCCGAAAACGCACGTCCGGGAAAATATGCAAAGGTTTTTGAAGAGGGGCGACCGCCCACTCCGCCCTCCCCCCCCCCCCCCCTCCCCCCCTAGGACCGCCACTGCTCACACTGCCAATTCGAGATACGACCTTGGTTAACTGCGATCGGTAATATTTCCGCTTGTGGTGTACGTCCGCTGATTTTTGCAAAGCGCATTGTTTGAAATAAAGAAAATACGCTCAGCAAAGTGTAAGTCATACGCGGGCCACGAGCTTTTTTGTACACAATATTTTTTTCCGCTTTTTATTTTACAAAAAAAAACTGCATACCAGAAAAACATGTGCAGAAAAGACGTTTTATCCTAGATCGGGAACCGTTCAGCACATGGACTGCGGTGAAAACGATAACCAATTAACGGAACGTTTTTATTACTTTCAGCCACGTTTTACCATGCGAGTGATGAAGTAGACGAAGCCTTTCCCTGAAGATATGCCTTGCCACGGGGAATTAAGGGAATATTTTCTCTGGAATAAGTCATCTGTCCTATTCTGGAGCCTTCACCGTATTCAAAAGGAAGAGCTCCTGCACTCTAAGAAAAAAGGGTGTAAGAAGGGTGCAACTTCACGACTGATGCTATCTGAAGGCGCATGGACTAACGATGCACTTTGCAGAGTGCATCGTTACACCCGTGTGGAGGTGGTGGAGGCCCTTAGTCTCTTTCAGAAAACTTACCCCCTTTTTTACTCTTCAAACCAGCTGTGTTCCCGCTGCGCGAAGACGGTGTACAGCAAAGTATGCAGCCTTCACCGCCTCCCCTCCCTCTTGAAGATGGCCCTCTCTTGAAAGCGGGGTGGCGCGGTTATTTTGAGGACAATAGTTAAAAGCTACGCTGGCTCACGCTCCCCCACTGCATTGATCCTTTCATCCGCGCTGGCGATACTGACCGCGCCTCCTCGCTTCTTCAAGGGACCAGAAGCTATTTCTTGGAAGAACATGTACAGCGATCTTCTGCCCATCTCCGCCTGTAGGCGGCTTGGTGGATGCAAAGAACGTTACTGAAGAAAGGTGCATTGGCCGCGATCGGCCACGACAACCATCACGCATGCAAACATGCTCTTGGTTGCTAACGACCAAAATAATCACTAATATTCGGTGCATGTGCTTTCATACTCATGATTGGATATCATTTTAAAAAGAAGTAAGTCAGCAAAGACAGACGGCATGATCGGTGCTGTGTTACTCCTCTGACCAATCGCAGCTCTGAACGAAATCAACAGTTTAGCGCTTCAACACACCAGAGGCATGAAAATTATTGCGCTTATTAATTCGGCTTGTGGTTAAGCTTTTATTAAAGCGGTAATAAAAGCTTTAAAAGGAACAGTTTTACTTCACAGCCAGCGTAAGCTCTATTAGTCAGCGCTGTTCTTCATTTTCTAATAGCGTACGATAAATACCAGGGCGGTTAATTCCCTCCGTACAATTTCGAATAACGTGCACTGCTTTTCGAATAACCCCTCGTTGTGGCACATGTTCCTGAGCAAATAACAGACGAATAACAGAAAGGGTTCAGGTTAACATGCATACAAGTTAATAAATGAAAATCAGACGAACCAGCGAGATTGTTGACGCAGTCATTTTATGTTAGCTGAAGATGCAATCTAACGCAAATCCCGAATAAATTGCACTCTCATATTTCTGCTCCATTTCAACAACAAAAAAGAGCCCTACTCGCTGATAAACGCGTGATCTTCACCACTAATACTGCAACGCTGAAAAACAAAAATGCAACAAACTAGGGAAGGAATAATTCTCCATCTGAACTGAGTTGTGAACGTGGCCTGACCATTCCATATATATAGGTAATTTTTTGTTTAGAGTACTTTTACCAAGACACGAGCCAGGCCTCAGAGTCGCACTTTTGCTGGTCTATGAGATCACCAGCATTTGTACATCTGCTCGGAAACTCCTCAACGCAGCGTAAAAGACATTTCTACGTTTCCTTTCCAACAAGTGTACGGATCCTTTCTCTCGGCACAAGATAGCGAAGCCCATAGTAATCAGTTTTCGAGATAGCTGCATTTCGTGATCATGTTTTGGCGCGTACAAGTATTCCACATAGAAGCAGTTCAATTTCAGCTTATTTTAAATTGATAAACAGGGAGCGAGGCGACCAACGCGATTTAAGTCTATTCGAACTTCTCTTGCATATGAAATTGTGCTGCACGCCTACAAGAGCAGAAATTAGCTTAAACTAAGTACGTAACTTTAAGCTTTTAGGTTGTTCCGCGCAGCTTTAATGCAGTCAAGTAGTACTGATAGTCAGAAATGAAGTTGACTGCCTCCAATTTTTTTTTCGAACTGTAGCGCTATGGAACCCTATTGAAAAAACTCTGCGTGAGTTTGCACGAGAACAGTGATTTTTGTACGATCACGTTCATTTTGCACACGAATGCGCAGAAATTGTGCGTTACCTGTACGCATTCTGTGCGTCCTGTGTGTACATATGCGCGTACTGTGAGCTGATAGACATCCACGCACACTCTTTGCGTGTAAAAAATCGTGGACTCTCGTGGACAACTCTCTGTACGTGGACATCTGCGTGCTGAGAGGGGGCTTGCCGAAGCTGTGCGTGCTTATGTGCATACTGAGCAAGCTCAGTGAGGCTGCGTGTGGCCATGTGTGCGTTTGCTTGCTTAGTAGCAACTTGTCGAGACTGTAAAGGCCCATTTAGGGTGAAAGCAAACAAAGTTCAAGCATTCAGTTAATGATTACTTCTCAATAATGAGCAATAAGCTCACGTTTTGCTGTTTTATAATTTTCGTCTTGGCGTAAGTACCCATTAATCATTTTCAACTTCAGCAAACAAATAACCAAAAAATTATCTTTTAGTGCAAAATGGTTCCCTTCGATACTGCAGGGACCTGTACATGACAACATGCACACTGAGCAAGAACTTGTCAACATTGCAAGTTCATTGTAAAATAATGTAAAAAACAAGCTGCCAATGACTCTTACAGCATCCTTCAGTTCTTCCTTTAACCAATTCTGAAAGTTACAGATATCTTATAGATGCATGATGAAAGCCATCCAGAGCACTTATGTTGTTGCCCGTCATGCAGACAGCCATATTTCGAAATCAGAAGCAACACAACCATTTGTTGCTTGCACTCGAAAGGAGTCAATCAATGGAATAACTCTGAAAGGGCAACAGCGTTTGTTAGGTGCAACAAACAAGCTTGGGGATATAATCAGGTTCAATCAAACATGACGTGCAGAAAGCGAATTGTGAGCTGTAACAGGAATGTTACGAGGCAATTTCCAAAACCATTTCTAAAGCAATTTCCAAAGTCATTAGCATAAATTTACATACACGTAAAAAGGCCATGTAAGCCTACATGAAAAGACACTTTTGAATTCACAGTTGGTGTCAAAAGTTCAGAAATTAGTGCCCTCTCTCAATTTCAGTGACAAATCACAGATCGATTAATTAATTCCCAGTATGGCTCCAGAACAAATCCAATGAATCTCAAATGTGCGAAGTATATATACCACATTAGCACCAGCATTGCATGATGCATGACGAAGTATCACACTCTTCATTCTTCTTCAATCTATTTTGAAATTTGCACTACCACAAAGACCATCTGAATCGACTATGATTCCATCATATTGCTGAGAGTCACATTCGGAGACCAAGAGCAACACAACAGTGTGCTGCACATGAGTGGATATAATGCACTGGGACAACTGTGCACAGTAAGGAACGCTTGTAAGGCGTCAGGTATTTGCTTGGGGAATGTAATCAAGTTCAGTCATGTTTCATGTGTAGAAAGGAAGATAAAAGTTGTAGCAGAACTATGAAATCCAACATCCAATACTGAACTTCCCTAGCTGATCTACACACACATAAAAAGCACGAAAGGATAAGCTCAGCGGTACTGTTAAGTTTGATGCCCTTCGAGGTTTGACTTGCGCGTCTGTATGCAACCATCAGATATCATCTTGAAGTTACCAGAATGCCCAAAACAACTTTGTTGAACTGTTCTACTCTAAACTGAAATACTTTTCCTTGAAACATTTTTTTTTGCAACACGCTGTGTAGCTAATTATAAAATAAAGAAAAGAAGCTGATAACATTTTCTCATCTGAAACGTACTGAAAAGTACACAAATCTGAGTGCTTTCAAGAGAGGTGACGCACCCGGTATTCAGTGTCCAGAAGCATACATAATGCTGCAGAATCCTATAGCAAGAAAATTTCTTTTAGCTGACAGATGGCTATGTCTGGTCACAAAGTCAATACCAAGTAAGGCGCATATCCTAACCTACAATTACATGAAGCTGCACGTGCTTCACAGGCTGTAACTCCGCCAATAACTGCTACATATTTCCCACCTCTAGCACGAGTGCGGAATCAATATACAGCATGGAAACAGCAGTTTTGTTGCTTTAGCTTCTTTACTATGCTGTTTAGGCAAGAGACGAGTTGAAATATTTGCATGGGCAGTTCTCGATTGAAGTAACGTAAAAAACATCCGCACTCCTTTCTGCTGAAGCGACTGGTGGACCACTTTTGCATGTTGCATCTCGTATGACTTGCTAAGGGTCCAGACTGACACACGCACTTCGTCAAACCTTCACAGAAAACACTCTTCGCTTTTGCTATAAGCTCCGGCCACAGGCAGTAATTGTCCCGTCACCGTTCACATCGCAAAAGAAGGCTGCGCTCGCAGGCGGTCAGTTTGAGCTGACAGCGACAGGCGTTGCAGGCACACCGCCGACTAAGTTTCCAAGGAAGCCACACTGTATAAGGGCGCCGTCTTGTAATCGAAACACACCACAGAAACAATGGCCACTGTCGCTGCTTATGAGCCAGGCATTTTTGCAACGAAAGGTTCGACTCATGAAACGACGGCACCGCACTGCTGACCTCATTATCGTTGTCGACCAGACATCCATAACACATATGCCCCGACGGATCGCTTAATTGGGAGCTGCTACTACTCTTGGATGAGAGCGCGCCCACCGGCAGCACACACCGGTAATCCTTCTTCTTTTGCGATTCCAGCACAGTAACAGCGGCGCACAAGACCGCCCAGCAGCAGGACGAGAAAACAAGCGAAGCTCACGGCGGTGATCTCAGAAACCATGCAGCATGTCGGATAGGCTTTGGATTTGACGCGCTAGACCATGCCCACTCACGCACGCACGCACGCACGCATGTACCGACACGCATATTCATGCGTCCACGCGTCACAAATTTCTCAAGTTTTTAATGCTAATATGTGCACAATAACTTAATTATTTTTGTAACGAAAGTTTCATTTGGTTTTAGTCCTTTGCTATCGCACTGCCCAAAAGCATAGAGCCCGAAAGAGACGACCTGGAGGAATGCCTGGAGGCGATGCCTTTCTAAACGGGCCGAAGGAAGCCAGAACTGGCCGAAGCGCTAGCCAACGAACGCAGCGTCTGGGGAGGGACGGCATGGCGGTCAGCGTTGCTACGTTTGTCGTGGACCTCCTTTGTGGTGCCGAGGGCGTGAACCATCGCTGGCATGAGCCTTTGTCACTCTTCCGATATGTGATGTGCCGACAGCAGTGAAATTCGCAGGTGCGATGTACGAAAATGTGGTAAGGTGCTGAGTAAACCTGTGCTTATAGACCAGATTTTTGAGCCTCTCCTGGGCGCGGCCATTTTGCACCGACTGGCGCGCCGCGGTGCGGGCGTTTCTTTGGGGACTGCGGGGCTGCGGCAGTTCCGCGGCCGCGCCTGCATATCGTCGCGCTTCGGGCGCTAAAAAAACATTGTCGAGCATACTTCCGCTGCGTGGCTGTGTTGCAGGAAGTATTTACGTTATCAAAGCGATAACATTGACGCGTTTTAATGACATTTAGTTTGACATTCAGGTTAATTGTGCCGGCGCTTAGAACGCGCTCGTGCTTATATCGAATTCCGTCTTGGTGCTCCACCGCAAAGAAACTTTTTATTCAATATCAAGAATTAGGTGTGCGGCTAGTATGCAATTCCAATTCCCATGCACTCTTATTCCTTCCTGCCGGCCATAACGCCCCCCCCCCCCCCCCACGGCTTTCCGGTCGCCGCGCCAGTTTATCAACAAATTACCGCTGTGAGCTCAACTGAGTCGCAGCGCCAACAGAAAACAAATTTTGTCATGGTTTATGCAACCTGGTGCATAAAAACGTACTTTCGCTTAATTTATAAAAGCTTGAATAGATATGAGCAGCTAATCCAGCTTTCACTAATTCTGAGGTCCGAAGTCGCGTTATGTTATTCAGGAGCTCTCGCCGCGTGTGAGAGCGTTGCGTAGGCGTTTGGCTAAGTGTAGAAAATGTAATGAAATCGCGCATATTTTCCTATGAATAATGTAGATACCGCACCGCTGCGGTGGCTCAGTGGTTACGGCTCTCTGCTCTGGCCCAAAAGACGCGGGTTCGATCCCGGCCGCGGTGGCCGAATTTCGAAGGAGGCGAAATTCTAGAGGCGCGTGTACTGTGCGATGTCAGTGCACGTTAAAGAACCCCAGGTGGTCGAAATTTCCGGAGCCCTTCACTACGGCGTCCCTCATAGCCTGAGTCGCTTTGGAACGTAAAACCTTAACAAACCAAACCAAGCTAAGGTAGATACCAACAGCAGAAAGATACTATAGATAAACCTTTACCCCCCAGATACCTCTGACATGTGTGCGGAAAAAGCAGCTGAAATCGGTAGCGGTCGTGCTTACAATCCTGTGCATGAAATGTTCTGAATGGGAACAAGAGCAAGCTCAGCGCAAGGATGCTGAACACGTACTGGTGATCGAAAACACGCGCTCCGTCGGGACAACCTTCAGTCTGCAGCTCGCCTATCCAGTTACTACTCCACTGAGTCAAGTCAAGAGATCTACATTCTAATGCATAATATTATCATAGATGATATCGCACGTAAAAGGCGACAACAAACGACACGACAGCGCAGAAATCTGCTTCGAAGTGCCGGTTTCCAGTCCGTACTCTACCTGGTCGACTACCCTCGGATGTCACGTTAACGAGTAACTGCGCACAAGATAACCGCAGCACTGTCTGGAAGAGGGCAAATGTGAGTAGTGACGCACAGCACACACCCTCATACGTTAGCTGATGGAGCACAAAACGGCAGAAGCGAACACGTAAACATGCGTTCTATGCGCGGCGCCGGCGCGACCCGCAGTCCCTCGGGCCGCGCGCGCCGACAGATGGCGACTGGCGTCGAGAGTAGGCGCGTCCGCAGCCTGCGTGCGAGGGTAAAAAAATCTGGTCTATAGCGTGCGTCAGCGGGCTCGACGGATAGCGCGTCGTCCTTTGCGCGCCTTCACTGGAAACGCTATGCTGACGGCGGCGCTCATTTCCTCCATGGCGGAGCAGCTGGTGGGAGACCACTACCCGGGTGACATCTCGCATCTTGGGGGTAAGTTAATTTTCTTCGAACCTGTTCATTATTTCAAAGCCTTTGCGGACAACTGGCCACGTCAACACAGCTAGTACAGAGACGCGAAGACGCAGTGCCTATCGCGGCAGCACGCAGCGCTGAAAGGTTGTTTGCTGGCGGCACACGGGCATGAATGCGCGTGTAGTGTCAGTGGTCACACAGTCATGGTCAGTATGCCATGCAAATATGCACAGCTGATCCGATCGCGGGGTGCACGATATCGGCGCCGTACTGCCGCCGTACTGCCATTCATCTCTCGCCGAGAATGGAATATGTGCCCGCCAATAGATCTTCGGCCCGGGCTTTACATTCTCGCCGCATGTTAAGCTGTAATTGAAGTAACAGCGCTCGAGCAGTTTAACCACGTAGACTGCGATTCAGCTGTATGCGTTAGGATTGAGCTTCCTCCTCTTTCACTTGTATTTCACTTGTACTTTTACAAATTGTGTATTTAAGGCACGAAGCTCCGTATGATCCAGCTGCGTTCGTACTTATAGCCGAGCCAGTGTAGTCGAGCCTTGAATAGCAGAACGGTGAGATAAAAACAAATTGCTCTGAAGTTTTTCGCCTCTATTTTGGCATTCGCTTTTTCATACTTTGGCTCGGAGCTGAAATGGTACAAACAACTGCAAAATGCACACAGGTGCCCTAGCTCCATTTGGCCTAAATCCCGAAGTTGCAGTGAAATTTAAGGGTAATTGAGCCTTTAATATGTACGAAGAATAAACTTGATTGTTTAATGATTATAACCAATGGCACAAATAAATCTGACTTTGACTTAAATATGCTGAGGTACCTCTCCAATACCTTATTTGATGTTAAAGGAAAAAGTGTGGTTTTTCTGCAATTGGCACTATTAATTCATCATACCTGTGAGAATGTGAAATCAGTGCTAATCATGCCAGATTTCAAATTGAGGGACGCATGCAGAATTTGAAGCAAACCAGCCTTCTACTGAAAATATCGTTCTGCTGTGGTCTGTTCTTTTGAATGGTGGCATGTATTGTAGAAACGATGCTGGATATCGATATGCAAGTGATGTCTCGTCTGAGGCTAGCTTGTGAATGACTGCCGTGGTTATGAATTTCTTGTTGCCTGGCCCACTTCGAAATGTGGTGAAACAGTCGTGTTCCATTCTGCGACCGGCTCCTTTTTGTGCCTTGCATTTTGCCTTACATGCTTGATTCTAGTCCATTTTTTGCACTGTGCTGCTGTTAAATGTGTCTTTTTACCTTGCAGCAAGCTCCACATAGCTTTACCAGCAATGCCTCTTCCAAGCTCTCCAGTATAGCTGTGCCAGCCTTTCACTTGGTGCTAGGATGCCCAGCAAGCAAGCAGGCTTTTGAGGTAAGCACTGAAGACATCTTCCGAAACAAGTAGCTTTTATTTTCCTAGTCCACTGCTACTTGTGTGACCCCTCGTTATGTTGATTTTGGCAAGTTAGGTTGCCTATTAAGGGCTCTCTTTTGTTTTTCACCTGCTGCTGTGGCCTACTGCATTGGTGTTCGGCTACTGAGCCCAAAGACGCGGGATTGAATTGTGGTGGCTTCGTTTCGACAAGGCGAAATGCATATTTGCTCGTGTGTTATGCAATGTCAGTGCATGTTAAAGAATCTTTGGTGGTCGAAATTTATGCGCAGCCCTCCTCTATGAATGGAGCTATTGTTCAACTTTGAGGCATTAAAGGGACACTGATGGCAAGCTGAAGTTGACCTGTGATGATGAAGTTCCGCATCCTAACCACAAAGACAACACTTTTTCTGAAAGTGGAGCTTTATTAGCCAGAGAAAGCAAAACATACAATTGTCATCAGCACCGGCTGATTTCGGAAGTAAATTGCGATGCGCTGACTCCGTTTTTTTTTGGCGCAGATTTCAGAGGCTAGGCTGAACTGCCATTCACCTCAGAACGGTTATCATGGAGTCCTTTGTGTAGACTTCATGAGTTCAAATCGAGTGTCGGGAAAATTTTTAAATGTAATTTTTGCGCCAATCATTGTGTTGATGGCCTTTGTGCTGCTGTTAAAACCCGGGATAGCAGTATGGTATCCCATAAAACTAGGTTCAGGACTGGCAGGAAGTGGTTTATCACATTCCGCTAGCTTGTGCAAGAAACTACTTCAGGGATATGTGCAGGTGTCTTTAATGTGTTCCTGAGTGAGCACTAACTCGTTAGGGGGAAGGCAGCTTCTAATCTGGCACTACAGTGCCAATGTCGTGAGTGTAAATCATAAGATGACCCATCAGTGTGTACGTCTGATTTCTGTGACACTTCAGTGGTGTATAGAAGTGGTAAACAAATCTGTAAGGTATTTGATGCATATCTCCAAGGCAACGGCTGTATGAGTAGCGAAGCCATTAGTCAATCTTCAACGGAAAGAATTTTCTCTTTCAGATGACGTGCTTGTATATCAGTGACAGTTATTTGTTGTCCTGCCTTTCGCTGGTGTGGGTCATGTGTGGCGCATCTTCATGCGAGCCTTCTTTTCCTTCACAAAAAATTCAGTTGATAGTTCAACCTGTTTTCTTCTCTTTTCCTGTGTTGCATCTTTTGGCTGGTTTTAAATCTGTAACTGAGCTCAGACCGTGATAATTACAGCCGGAAAACAGGGCTACTGAATGTGAGCTTGGCATACATGCGTACTGTATGTGTGAAAGCGCAGTTTACAATATTCAGAAATGCTTGATAGCCTTACAAGAATCTAAAATTTTGTTGGAATTCCTATTTGTTCTCTGTTCAAGTGTCGAGAGTTTTTCCGCTTCATCGTGTGATTAGAGCCACTTTGGTACTTAAGCTGAAATCTTTTCTTTAGCCTGCATGTTTCTCACTTTTGGGACAGAAACGAGGAAGCTAATTAAAAGAGTTCAGCTTAAAAGAGTATAGACACCTAATCTTGGTGGCATGTTTTCTTCTCTATAATGATGCGGAAGACACTACTGTGCATGAATCACCATCTGGTATTCGCGTGAGACCGCTAAATAATTTATAATCAACTTTTTCTGCCATCCTGTTTCGGTGAACAATTTGACTATGGCTATGACATCAAAGAGAGGTTATAGGTCACGTGAGGCGTGGAAAAACTGCACTTTGATAATCGCTGCTTCATCATTTTAATTCGCTCGCTGACGCCAGCATTCCTTAAGAGCCAGAAGTACCAATTGTATTGCAGTTTTTCATGCCTCACGTCACCAATAACCTCGCTTTGACGTCACAGCCATCATTCAGCTGTCGAAACTGAAACAAATACAGCAGGAGAAAGAAATTTGATTATAAATTATTTAGCGGTCATAGGAGGATGCCATGTGGTAATTCATGTATAATACTTTATGCCTTATTACAAAGAAAAAAAACACGTGCCAAACGATAAGGACAGCAAAGTGAGCTATGGAAAGAAAAATGATAAGTCTAACATTAAGAGACCAAAAGGGGGCGGAGTAGGTGAGGGAACAAACGCGGGTTAATGACATGCTACTTGAAATTAAGAGGAAGAAATGGGCCTGGGCGGGGCTTGTAATGGGAAGACAACATAACCGCTGGTCCTTAAGGGTAATGGAGTGGATTCCAAAAGAATGCAAGCATAGCAGGGGGCGGCAGAAAGTTAGATGGGCGGATGAGATTAAGAAGTTTGTGGGGATATGGTGGCCACACCTAGCAAAGGACAGGGTTAATGTGGAGACATGGGTGAGTCCTTTGCCCTGCAGAGGGCCTAGTCAGGCTGATGATGATGGTATGTGTCGCACCTGCTGCTTCGTGCTATCAGCTGGCCCATGCTTGGCCGACCAGACTAGCCAAGTTTGTGATGTGGGTTTTCTATTGCACCTGCATTTGTGTACACAGAGGACTTGAATGGTAGCAGGTGATCCTGTGCATGTGTTCATGCCACAGCACACATGACCCACACTGAAAGCTTCTCTGCATTTAGTAAGACAGCTGCATCAGTCTGGGGCATAACGTATCCCAGTGCTGGAGTATGAGTAAATTGCTCTCGAATTTTAATCTGGTATCAGGTAGCATAGCGCAAAAGAAGGCTAGCGCGGCTGCCTAATATTCTCTTGGGCAGCTGTGTTGGATTTTCAGTGCCTGTTAGTGTAATCCGTGAAAGTTCACTGTAAACCATTCGTTTCGATGTAAATTAGGAAGTCCTTAGAGCCCTGTACTTTTTAATGATAATAACAAGGTAATGCAGTAATTCAATTGTACCTGTTCTCTTTCAACACAGTAAAGTGCTGCTGGGTCGAGTTCACAGTTTTACTTTGTAGGTCTGCTCAGGCTGTCATCATCAGCAGCAGCAGCAGCAGCAGCAGCAGCAGCAGCAGCAGCCTGACTACACCCACTGCAGGGCAAAACCTCTCCCATGTCTCTCCAATTAACCCTGTCCTCTGCCAATTGTGGCCACCGTATCCCCGCAAACTTCTTAATCTCATCCGCCCACCTAATTTTCTGCCGCCCCCTGCTACATTTACCTTCTCATGGAATCCACTCCGTTACCCTCAAGGACCAGCGGTTATCTTGCCTTCGCATTACATTCCCTGCCCGAGCCCATTTCTTCCTCTTGATTTCAAATAGGATTTCATTAACCCGCGTTTTTTCCCTCACCCACTCCGCCCGCTTCCGGTCTCTTAACGTTACACCTATCATTTTTCTTTCCATAGCTCGCTGCGTTGTCCTTGAATTAAGCTGAACCCTCATTGTTAGCCTCCACGTTTCTGCCCCATAGGTGAGTACCGGTAGGATACAGCTGTTGTATACTTTTCTCTTCGGGGATATTGGTAAGCTACCATTCATGATCTGAGAGAACCTGCCATATGCGCTCCACCCCGTTCTTATTTTTCTAGTTATTTCCCTCTCATGATCCGGATCAGCGGTCACTACCTGCACTAAGTATACATATCCTCTTACTACTTCTAGCACCTCGCTACCAATTGTGAACTGCTGTTCCCTTGCTAGACTGTTGAGCATTACTTTGGTTTTCTGCGTGTTCATTTCTAGCCCCACAATTCTGCTCTGCCTGTCTAACTCATTCATCATGCTTTGCAGTTCATATCCTGAGTGGCTTAGCCAGGCAATGCCATCAGGGAGTCTCAAATTACTTAGGTATTCTCCAGTAACTCTTCTCCCCAACTGTTCCCATTTCAGGCCCCGGAACACCTCGTGTAAACAGGCGGTGAATAGCATGGGTGAAATCGTGTCTCCCTGCCTGACACCTTGCCTTTTTGGAATTTTATTGCTAACCTTATGGAGAACTATGGTAGCTGTGCAGTCGTTATAAATATCTTCCAATATTTTCACATAACACTCTTCTACACCCTGATTCCACAATGCCTGCATGACAGCTGTGGTTCCACCGAGTCAATTGCTGTCTGGTAGTCAATGAAGGCTATATATTGGGGTTGGTTGTATTCTGCCCATTTCTCTATCACCTGATTGATTGCATGAATGTGGTCTCTTGTTGAGTATCCTTTATAAAAGCCTGCCTGATCATTTGATTGATTGAATTCGAAGGTTGTCCTGAGTCTATTAGTGATTACCTTAGTAAATACCTTGTAGACAACGGATAGTAAGCTGATCGGTCTGTAAATCTTCAAGTCCTTGACATCTTCTTTCTTATGAATTAAAATAATGTTCGCATTTATTTCAAGCTCCTGATACGCTCGTGGTCACGAGGCAAGCGTATGCAGGGTGGCTAGTTTCTCTAGCATAATCTCTCCTCCATCCTTCAACAAATCTGCTGTTACCTGATCCTCACCAGCTGCTTTACCCCTTTGCATTGCTCCTGAGGCTTTCTTTACTTCCTCCCTCGTTACTGGCGGGTGTCCCATTGCTGTGCTCTACTGCCTCTCTCTGTAACGTTCTGATTACATTCACTACTGTAGAGATTTGTGTAGAACTCTTCGGCTACTTTAAATATCTTATCCATATTGCTTATGACATTGCCCTCTTTGTCTTTTAGCACATACATCTGGTTTTTACCAGTGATTAGTTTTCTCTTCACTGATTTTAGGCTACCTCCATGCTTTAGAGCATGCTAGGTTTTCTCCATGTTAAACTTTCTTATGTTGGCTACCTTGCACTTATAAATAACTTTTATAGCTCTCCTAGTCCTATTCTATCTCTGAAGTTAGACGTCCTCATGCTTTGGCGTTTCTTCATCAGATCTTTCGTCTCCTGAGATAGCTTGCAGGTATCCTCTGGAATGATCTGACCACCTACTTCTGCAGCACGCTGCAATGAATTTAAATATGTATTTAAATATAACAGTTAAGGTGGGAGATTGAGCTTTTTGATTTGCACTTCAACTCGGGAGTTATGCCGCTGCTACACAGAATACTTGATCGCCGTAGAGATATTTCATCATCTCGCACCAAACTGCTGTGGCGCCACTGTCACAGTTGATAATTTTGCTGGGAAGCTGTTGTAGCACTCACGCAGTTTTGAAAAGGTGGTATTCATTGTTTTTGTGCTATTGGCAACAGTGATAATACGCTTGCTGCAGTGTTTTGTGGCCAGCCTTCTTTTTTTTTCAGTGAAATAAGTTGTACATTTCATGTTGAGTATTCTTTCAGCGATTAAATTGCTTTGATTTTATTCCTTAGTGTAAGTTGCGAGTGCTCCATGTCTGAGTGCAAATTTCTACCACTGAAAAGCCTTCAAAATCTTGATAGATGTCCACACTGTTCTAGGGACTCTGTGGCTATTGGAAATGCCCATTTAGCTGCATTCAAGTGCCACTGAGTTGATGGCCATTTGAAAGCCTTCAAAATGCCTGTGTGACACGGTTATTAGATTTTGTGCAGGTTTGATGCTGAGCAGCCTGCGTGCTTGAGTCGGGTTTTCCAATGTCTGAATTTCAAACCTGATACTTTTTGAAATCATTAGTTCATTAATGGAAGAACTACTTGTGCCCTTTTCTGGAATTTCCAGAAAACAAAATAACTGAATTTTTTTGCATATACTGCTACCTTTTTGCAGGTGCTGCATAGTGAGAACCTGGATCAAGACGCCAACCTGCTGGACTTGGAGAAGCTGAAGAAATTGTTTAGCCACTGTGTGGCACCCGTCATGAGGGATGTGGCATTAATAAAGCCAGTTAAGGTGACCTTATCTATGTCCTTTTGCAAGCATGCTACACACATGAGAGCCATCCCACGAAGCACCATTGCTGCAAAGCTTGTTATCTCACAACATGCATGCTGAGTGAGGCAGTGACAGACAGATGAGGAGGCCTTAAGGTAGGGCATTGGCGTAACGTGTTGAGCAGTGATGTAGGAGCCTTGCAGCCATGCAAGGTATTATCGGTATCATGATGGTAACTCCATTTGACACTGTCTAGTGCTCTGTGAGCCAGACAAGGCTCTTGAACATTCTGGGACTCACCCTTGGCTCTCGGACATTCTGGAAGCCCCACCCGGCTTCCGCATATCACGCGAGGATGTCTCCTGCTGTACGAGCCTTACGCGGCTTGCGCACTTTATGTGACAGATGTCTCGCATTTGCGAGCTTGCTCGGCTTGCGCAAATTGTGTCAAATATGTCTCGCGTTCTGCGACCTCGCTCAATCGTCACAATGTGCGTGGCAATAAACACGCAAAGATAGGCACGCAGAATCCACGTTCAATATTTTCAATAGGGAAGCATCGAATTCCGCAACAAACCGGGTGCCAGAGGAAACAGTAATCAAGGCGCTTATATTGCGGCAGTGCATTGTGAATTCTTATGGAATGGTTCATGCGTCAGGAAATAACTCTTTCTTTAGAGGCTAATGATAGGCACTAAACTGCACATTGCACTAGATAGACGCAGCCCGAAGACCCAAGCTCGAAAATAAATGAAACTACTCGTACAAACCGGCAGGTTTTCCTTCATCATCTTAAGTTGCTTTGGATGACTGAGACTTTTGTCTTGTACGCACAAATAAAACTGAGCTAAAGGACACATTGTATCGCACTGACGAGCCAATTTTTAACAAAAGCATAAATTCAGCAGTGGCAACTGCCTATATTGAATAAAATGAAAGCGCGTATAATAGACGGAATCGCCCGAATAACCAGTCGGTTGAAGCGTCTTAACGGATGCTTGCTGGCTTAGCGCTGGCAGTGCTTCATTTCTGCTCTGTTGACCAATTTTGAAAATATTTTGAGAACTTCGCGAACACAGGAACGATGAGAGGTGAGAACTGCTGCATCAGCAGTGGTCGACTGTCGTTTGAAGCCCTCTTCTGCGCCATCTTCCTCAAATGTTCAAATGTTGTGAATCCCCTTTGTTTGCCTGACGCTTCTGATCACTCGATGCGGCTTTATTAAATCCATATGTCTACAGCTATATCTATTTCGATTGAGTTAAACTATTTTTGAACAGAGCGGTTTTTTTGCTTTCTTCGGATTCTCCTCACACGTGCGGCCCCATAAGCACAAAAGAAAGTTGAAATTTCTCGCAGCAATATCACGCGGCAATATCAGTATTTAAAACTGTTACTGTACCTGACATTGAATCAATAATGCTGCAGCATTTACATCGCTTTTTTAGCCGGTTCTATGAATGATTTAGAAGTACAGGAAGGGCAGTTCATTGATATATATTTCGCAGTGCCTCCTGTACGCGGTAGTAAATGAGAGCTGACGAGAACTTCCGAATGATGCTCGTACCTTTAAGCTGCAGATGCTCTGAAAACTATTCTGTTGCATACGCCACACATTTACGGCAGCATCTACGTAATTCATTCTGCGTAATAGCTGGCTTCAAAGGGATGCTGCAAGGACTGGCAAGACGAGTCTCGCCGCGCTCGTTGTCTCCGATAACGGAGAGTTGTGCGCACGCCGAAAGCGCGAAAAAATCCTGCCACAAGGGCAGAGAGGCGCATGCAAAAATAATAAGCTACCAGCACATTGCAAGGACCAAAGGTTGTCGCCCCGCACACGGGCGGCTTGACCTTGGGACACTACTGGGAATGCAGACGTTCTTTCAGTGAGCGGAAAAAAGGAAAAGAGGGGAAGCGCGGGGTCCGGCGGAACGAAAGAAAGGCACGAAGCATGGAGGAAGGAAAACCTCCTCTGTAATTCCTCTATGGCGCGAAGCAAGCTTTGGAAGCGATGGCTGGCGATGGGTTGTAGCATGGAGGAAGGAAAACTAAGGAGAGGCCCTTCGTATTCCCAATGCATTGGTGAGAATGTGGCGGAAGTGACGTCAAAATTTAGGCTTAAGAAGTCGGGCCACTAAAGAAAACTCGGGCCACTAGCAACGGCATACGGCGTCGTTAGCGTCGTTGTTGCTAGGGGCCCGAGTGTTTCTCGGTGGTGGTGGACGGGCTTTCGGCACGGTGTGTTCGGCCTTGCGTGTTAAAGTCTACATGCCTGGCGTCGTGACGTTACGCACGCATCTAAGATTGCTTTTAAATGCAGCAAATAACCGCTCATTTGATATTTTGTTCGTCAAACTTGGTGTCGTTACGCGGAGCGATCGATGCATTGAAATGAATCTCGCGAAAAGGTGGCACTCCGGAACCGCACTTCGACACGCGAAGAAGCGTTGATTGTATTGATCAGCGAACTTTCGCACCTCACCAAACAGCACAGAAACATGAAGCCGCTCTCGGCGATGCTGAGCTGCTTTTCGAAGGGCACACGCGTAGCCCGAGGAGGATGGTGAGCTGAGCAATGTCGTCTTTCTTCACCTGGCGTCGGAAAAGGTTCACCGCGCCTGAGCGCCGGTCTGTGTCTAGGTGCGTGTTTGCGGGGAGGGAGGTGTAGGAGTGTAGCGGCGAGCGGCGTGGTTTTTTTGATAGCTTTCTTTTACGAAGCGCTTGCGAGCCGCGCGCGATCCCCGCCCCGTAGCACGGTGGAGAAAGAAGATAGTGAGGAGAGCCGAGCCAACTTCCGGTTGCGGTGCGGCTTCACAAAAAGTGACGTCAGGGCCTCTCCTTAGTTCTTTCCTTCCTCCATGGGTTGTAGTTTCTCCTGGTTTCTCCCTCCTCTCTCTTCAGGTCACGTGCCTGTCTATTTGGATTGGCCGCTCGCCTAGAGTCGAAGACGAAGCCGCTGTTTACCGCGCCCGGGTGCCGTGCGTGCAAGTCGCGACGCGTATTCCTCTTTTTATCTTGTAGTACGGGCCTGTGTGCGTTTAGGTTCTGTTCAGCGATTACTTCATCGTGCAAGCTTCATCGATGTGTGACGCTGCAGTGGGCGACATCTTCGCGAAAGAGTCAACGTCTGAAAGAAACAGCGCACGCCAGATCGTCACGGCGCCCTCATCGTACGGATTCTTTGCGCCCAATTTCAACCGTACAAGTAAGTGACATTTTCGTTTGGTCATACGGGTTGTTTCCTGCCATCAAGTTATGGTGTGTTCAGTACAGATTTTTTATCATGGATTGTGTGCGCGAGCCGCTGCTTGTTGCTATTTCTTGTTTTGAGCCGGTCGCGTGCGCCCGGAGGGAGCCTATCGTGTACAACACACGATCGCTGCGGCGCAATCTGCAGGCGTCTTTCTCATGCTTTCTTTCGCTGCAGGCTCTGATCCTTCGTCTGCACTGCGAAAGAACATTGCCGGTCGTCTCTTCAACGCCAAGTATTTGTCCCTGCTCACGACCATTCAGTAAGGTAAGTCCAAACCGCAGTCTCCGTTCAGAAAGGGGCGAGTAAATTAGTGTGCGCGCTTCTGTGGCACGTACTGCGCGGTGCTCACATCTACTGCAGCACTGTATGTGATTCTTATTAGACAATAATCCCTTTATAATTTTAGCGCTGCAAGGCAACTCCTTCTGCCAGGCCACTTTTTTTCTGCGAATGGACGGCGTCAATTTTTTTTCTTTATTACGGAGTAGCAAGCAAACGATAAAACAGTAAACGTGAAATTTATTTATTCATAGGCAAGAAATTAGCAGCTCATTTGTGCTCTGCGCTTCCTGGCATGCGGCCGTTTTCGCTTACACCTTGCAATATTTTTGCTAACCCAGAATATGACTTATCATGCCGGCAGTTTTACTGCATTCGAATGGCAAGATGCGCTTGCTAAGGTGTTAAGTTGATATGTAACTGGCTCTTCACTCAGGCTGAGAACTAATAGAGAAAAGCGAACTTGTTTAATTCTTTTTACTAGTGAAAAGGTCGGCGCTAGTTGGTGGCCAAACATTAGTTCACAAAAGCATACAGTCTATGTCACCTCTTTTTGTGTTCTTGTATTCTCTTGTGAAAGAGTGTGACTTTAGGTTTGATGTCGCTCTAAGAGGTTGAATAGAAGAATACGCTAGTATCTAAGCTTTTCTGTTTAGAACAATAAGGCTTCTGGTTGCACTGCGGTAATCTGTCAACGAAAAAAAATTCTGTAATGAATACTGTCAATCTCGTAAGCAGTAACAGTATAGTTCTTTCTTTTTTCTGCAGTGGCTGTTAGAAAATATGTTAGTTATGTTAGGCACTTAGTGACAATTCACTGGTAATAGGCCATTGTGCTGTAGAAGTTTGTCTAGGCTTATTGTGCCAGTGCACTGTGTCAATTATGCATGTTATAAATATGTGGCAAGTGCTGTAATGTATAAAATTCGGAATAAAAAGTTGTTTCTCGTTTTCAAACTATTCCTGTCGTTTTTTGAGCATGTGTGCTGCCATTACGTGGTTTAATGAACATATAAGTTATCACTAACCATTACACTAACGCTATAAATGACGCCTCTATTGCAGTGCACCTGGGAGAAGGAGGGATGTAAAGGTGCACAACCATTGTCACTCCTAGCACCGAAGTTCAGCCTGGATTCTTCAAAACCGTACAAGTGGCCGGGACTAGATGTGTGTGGTATGTATTTTTTTATGTAATTGGGACATTGTTGCAAGTTCATCATCACTTGATGTCCATCCGTGCCATGTTGCGCAGCTGCAGCCATTCTATTACAGAGATTTTAGAGCTTTTCAATGTTTTCGAGGACTTAGTTCTGAAAGAATTTCTGAATAATGGTTTGAATAATTGTGACCACTTTTTATGGCTTGAAGTATAAATGCAGTTTTTTTTCTGCAAAAGTAGGCTGGACTTCAGCAAAGATTTCATATTGAATTAGTTTGAGAGGCGCTGCCTACAATCCATGTTGCTGGCGTCAGAAAAAAATGACACACAGTCATGGTAATGCTTGGCAGGGTGGCATGCTACCAAGATAATATGACTAGCACCGTTTATGCATGTGAAGCTTAATGTGATATGCAGCTATGTGAGGCTGTTAATCTTCTTTGCACTGTTCACACTTTATTTTTGAGTAGGAAGGTGCTGTTCACTGATGTGAAGAATTTCCAATAACTCACATGAATCCACATTAGTTTTATTTCACATCGGAGTGAACTTAAAATTTAATTAAGCTCCCGCGCCCTGCATGTGACAGCAGATATGGAAGGCAACTGTTTTAATATCCGTTCTTGCATGCTGTCAGTGAGTGTTTACAATTTCATTATGCTAAGCATCTGAAAAGATGTGTAAAGGTAACATTCTATTGTGCCAACAAAATGTAATTCATGAGAACTACTGCTGCTGCATATGCTGCAAGCATTGGATGAAGCAGCACTGTCTAAATAAAAAGACGAGATTTATAATTTCCTCAAGCAAAAATAATGCCTTAGAAGGAGACTGTTCTATGCTGCTTGTGTAGTTAATGTAGTCTGTCAATGAAGGCCAGTTCATAACCAAAGCTTTTTGCACAGGCATAATGTAGAGGTGTAGTATGAAACAGGCTATGAACGTGAATAAAAAGTATCTTTATTATAATGTGGTCCAAATAATTTTTTGGTATGACGTTACCTCATGCATGGAGAGAACTCTTTAGATGTGTAAGTTGCCCTTGCTATTATTTCACGTTTAGCCGAAAGTTTTTCCTTGTTTTCCAGGAGTGGTACACTAAGATTTATAGTGCATAGCCTTTGTGCATAGGCCTTTCACCAGGTATTTAAACTGTATCGAAAGGCTGTGACAATGGAATGCACCCAGAAATGCCATCACGGGCACAAGCTTCCTGCTGTTTGCTAATCGGAAATGAATTCACAGGTAATATATGCAGGGAAAATTACAGTTGGAAGTATCACTCATTGATGCTCAGATAATCACCTACACTTCTCTTTTAGGAAGAAATTTCACTGTATGGGCAACAAAACATATAATGGCATCAGAGACCAGAGACATGTTGTTAGCAAGGGCTGCATGAAACCTTAACCTCTCTAGATACGGAGAAATAAAAACACGAGAATGGAGGGAAGGGTTTGTTAAACGGCATTTCATTTTATCACCTTTTAGTAGCTTCCATTTCATGCACATGTTTTTCTCTTTCTTGATATGACGCTCTTAGTCTGGCATCCGGGATGCCTACAGCCTGACCGTGCAGCTGGGCACAATATTCTGGATTTTTCCTGAGAAGCCAGTGTGCTTGTGATAATGTCAGCATGTGTGAGGGATTAAGTAGCTGCCATTTAGGACATGTTTTGTTTTTCCTGCATATCTTTTCTGATTTTGGTTCTCATTAATAAACAGAAGCCTGCACTTGTGGCATTGTTTTCATGCATCTCCCTTTATCCTTGCCTTTTGTGTGGTTTACACTTTTAGACGTGAATTAACTAAGCCCATGGTCACATCGTCTGACCTTTGTGGTTGCAAAATTCATTATGTTTTCTTCTCTGTGCAGGTGAAATACATGGTACATACTGCCTCCACCTGTATGAAGAAGACTGCCAGGGTCATTGCTGTAATATGGGGTAGCATGTGACAAAATAAATATGACGGTATGTTTCTTCATCCGATTCGTTTGTGACATTTTTGTGTACATTCTGCAATAGTACCTGCACCTGAACACACAATGACACAGACCATCTCACCTGAAAGATTCGTCGCAACATTTTGACACTGCCTGCACTTCCAGAAAGACTCGGGCTTCTACCATATGGGTCAACTTTAATTCTGCATTCAGTGCGCAAGTTTACGCTACAGAAGGGTAATAATGCTCTCGTGTGGACAGTATAAATACACCACCGAGTAGTGCATAGATACCCTTTGCAGTAGGGCATTACTTTGTACAACTAGAAGGGTAACTTTATCCATCATGTAAGGGTATAAGCTTGCACCACAGGGGTGAAAACTTTGCTCTGTTTATGACGGTATAAGTTCAGTCTTTGATAAAGTAACTTTGCGCTTCTATACATAGCATAAATTTACCTGCTAAAGGTGCAAACTTGCACCTTGCATGCTAGGATATGTTTATACTTTCCTCAGGCTAACATTTACCCCTTTTAGAAAGGCGTAATGTTATACCTAACTGGTTTAAAGTTACTCTTCTTATGTCAGTGCAAGTTTAGGCTATTAGGGCGTAACATTACTCTATGTGCGACAGCATAAATACTTAGTCTCCAAGAAACAGCGTAACCTTACCCCCAAAAAGGTGTCAGCTCAGCGACAAGTGTTTTACCCCCAAAAAGACTAAGATCACACCTTTTTTTCTTAGAGTGTGGGTTAGTGTGGCGTTATCGATCCTCGCGTGATAGTATCTATCGTAGCAAGTGCACGTGCACTCTTGTGATGCTCGGCGCATGCGTGATGTACTCAGTGTCTGTGTATATACTTGTCAGGTTGCAATAAACGAGGCTTTTTCCTTTGGGCGTGGGCCTGGGGGCCACGCAGTAGTCTTCATCGATGTGTCGTGCTGCGAAACACCACATGGTGTCAGAAGTGGTTGTCCAGGTTATACGGGACCCACGGCAGACGTAAGGTTACCGCCTGTGGCCGGCCGCCAGCAGCATCGTATGCGAGCCGGATAACAGTCCAGAAAATGCCGGAAGAAACGAAGGTTTCGTTTCAGCCTTTTTTGGTGCAGCCGCCAGCGAGCTTCAACTTCGACAAGACGACCGAGTGGCCGGGGTGGATACAAGATTTCGATGACTACCGATTCGCCTCAGGACTTAATGAGCGAACTCAAGAGGCTCAGGTGCTTGCGCTGCTGTACACGATGGGACGACAGGCACGCAACATTTTTAAGACTTTCAACTTGTCTGAGGAAGACTCGAAGAAATACGACGTGGTGAAGACACAGTTCGACACTCATTTTGTCGCTACAAGGAACTTAGTCTACGATAGTCCGTGCTTCCATCGCCGCCACCAAGAACCAGGCGAGTCTGTAGATCAGTATGTTACAGAGTTATATACGGTGGCCGATAGATGCGACTACGGGGAGATGAAAGAGCGGATGATTCTCGACCGGTTTGTAGTTGGACTACGGGATGCAAAGTTGTCGGAAGCTCTTCAAATGGATGCGGCGTTGACTCTAAAACGTGCTCTCACCAACTCACGCCTGAAAGAAGCTGTGCAGCGACAGCAGCAGGATCTTCGGAGCGTTGTGGACCGCGAAGAGCATGAATATCTGAGGAGAGCTGAAGTCGACACTGTTCATAGGCGGACATCGAATCAGGGAGGTCCGGATCACCAGACGTGTGCCGCTTGCGGTAGGGGCCCTCATTCGAGGTCTCGTGCTCTGGCAGAGGAGCACTGTGCTACCTGTGCCAGCGCCGGGGACATTTCGCAGCTGTCTGCTCACGGACACACAGGACCACGGAACCCGAAGCTTGGCCTTCAGAGGTAGGCATCCGCAGTGGTCGGGGTGAGCAACCGAACATGAACTGTGTGACATTTTCCGTGGGAGATTTGGCTGTGTCATCTGGAAAGGCTCGCTTTGTTCAGGTTGCTATTGATGGTGCAGTTGTCTCGGCGAAAGTTGACACGGGCGCCGAGGTAAATGTTGTCCCAAGGTCGTTTCCAGCGCTGCCGAAGGCACTACAGCCTACTGATGTTATTCTGATGGGACCAGGCGGTGACAGGTTGAACTTGAAGGGAAAGTTTACTGCCGACATTCTGTGGAAGCGTGCTTCGGTTAGACAGGATGTGTTCGTTGTCGATTCGGTGAGCAAGGCGATTCTTGGCTTACCCGCAATAGAAGCCCTGGGAATAGTTAAATTTGTGGACGAAGCATCAGTTCATCAGGTAGTGTAGACGCGATTTGGTTCCTTGTTCCGCGGTCTGGGGACCATGAAAGGCGAATGTTGTATTCGTCTTAAACGATGCCATGCCCTATGCCATTCACACTGCTCGTCGCATACCCATCCCGTTGCGAGACGGCGTAAAACAATAGCTGGAAGAGATGGAAAAGAATGGGGTCATTGGCAAAATTCAAAGGCCTCCGGAGTGGTGTGCTGGCATAGTGCCCGTCTTGAAGCCGTCAGGACAAGTGCGAATATGCGTTGACCTTACTCAACTGAAAAAATCGGTGCAACGCGAACGGTTTGTGCTTCCCACTGTTGATGAGAGTGCCTCCGCGGTGGCTCAGCGGTTATGGTGCTCGGCTGCTGACCCAAAAGACGCGGGTTCGATCCCGGCCGCGGCGGCAAGAATTTCTTTGGAGGAGAAATTCTAGAGGCCCGTGTACTGTGCGATGTCAGTGCACGTTAAAGAACCCCAGGTGGTCGAAATTTCCGGAGCCCTCCACTACGGCGTCTCTCATAGCCTTAGTCGCTTTGGGACGTTAAACCCCATAACCAAACCAAACTGTTGATGAGACACTCGGGTTGCTCAGCGGTGCCGTCAAGTTTTCCAAACTCGACGCAATCTCGTGTTTCCATGAAGTGAGGTTAGCAAAGGAATGTCAGCCGCTCACAACCTTCATTACTCCGTTTGGCCGTTATTGCTTTGAGCGGCTACCCTTTGGCATAACTTCGGCTCCGGAGTATGTCCAAAACCAAATGTGCAAGATTCTTGAGGGAATTCCGGGCGTCGTGAACTTAATGGACGATGTCCTTGTCTTTGGCTCTACTCAGAAGGAACACGACGAACGGTTGTTTCGCACCTTGGAACGCTTGGCCGAAAACGGTGTTACCCTAAACAAAGAAAAGTGCCAGTTCAGTGTAAAAGAGCTTTGTTTTCTTAGGTGCCGCGTGAGCCAAGATGGCATACGTCCGGATCCAGCGAAGGTTTGCGCAATTGCAGATCTAAAGCCGCCATCGAACGTTCCAGAAATGCGCAGATTTTTAGGTCTTGCTAATCATTGTTCACGATTCATTCCAGACTTGGATGAGCAAACGACGCCTTTGCGTCAACTGCTGGAAAAGAACACTGAGTGGGTCTGATCAGCGCCTCAGCAGCGCCTCAGCTGCAACTTTTGATAGCGTGAAGAGTGCTATCTGCTCAGATAGGTGTATGGCTAAGTTTGATGCACAACGTCCAACGATTATTTCTGCAGATGCTTCGTCCTACGGCCTAGGAGCAGTTTTACTGCAAGTACAACCGAACAAAGAAAAGCGGCCAGTTGTTTCCGTCTCAAGGTCATTGACACCAACTGAGATGCGCTATGAGCAAATTGAAAAGGAGACTTTAGCTATACCATGGGCCGCGGAACGTCTCGAAAGCTATGTGCGTGGAGTGCACATTACGGTAGAAACAGACCACAAACCGTTGGTTCTTAGCTGGGAAAGACTCCACTTGATCTGGTTCCGCCTCGAATTCAAAGGTTCAGAATGCGGCTAATGCGGTTCAGCTTTGAGGTGCAGTATGTCCCGGGCAAAAATCTCGAAATAGCTGATGCACTCTCCAGAGCACCAGCGGTCGGCCAAAAGACGAAGAACTTTCTTTCGGTCCATAAAGTCAATTGTTACGTTGCCCTCGTGTTATCTGAGTCGAGCGAGTCGCAGCACTTCGGGCTAGTAGCCGAAGAACAGGCGAAGGACGAGACTTGTCGTACGTTGTGTCGCTACGTCCGTGAGGGGTGGCCTAGTCTACCTTTGTTATCGGCCGTTTTGAGGCCCTATTTACAGGATCGCGCCGTTTTGACCGTATGTAAAGGTGTCCTCATGCACGGCACTCCCATTGTGCCACACTGCCTTAGATGCAGAATGTTAAAACTGCTTCATGAGGGCCACCAGGGTGTTGTAAGGTGAGAGCAAGGGCAAGGGAGTCCGTGTGGTGGCCAGGTTTAAGCGCTCAGCTTGCGGTATTCATTGCCGACTGCCGCACGTGTTCCCAATTTCGCTTCCAGACGTGCGAGCCAATGATCCCGACCGAGACACCTCTTCGGCCATGGCAAAGGGTTGCCGCGGATATCTGCCATGTGAGAGGCTGTAACTACTTGGTCATAGTTGATTACTTTTCTCGATTTCCAGAATTGTGTCCGCTGACCTCTCTTAACAGCGCAGAAGTTATTTATCATCTCAAGAAGGTGTTTTCTACCCACGGTATACCGGGAGCGCTGGTAACCGATAACGGTGCTCAATTTTTCAGCCAGGAGTTCAGCCAGTTCGCGAACTGTTATGGATTCAAACGTGCGACGCGTAGCTCTAGGTACCCGCAGGCAACTGGGGAGGTAGAAAGAATGGTAAAAACTGTGGAAGAGCTGTTGCTAAAATTTGGTGACCTACATTCGGCTTTGTTAGCATACAGGGACACGCCGGGACCCCTAGAAACAACGCCAGCAGAGCTACTCATGGGTCGGCGCCTTCGCACTACCTTGCCTCCCCACCTAAAGAAGCTGGCACCCAGGAGCCCCCATCTCAAAGAAGCACGGGAAAAAGACGCAGCTTTCAGGGAGACTCAGCGGCAAAATTATGATCGCCGGCATGCTGCCCGACATATGTTCCCGTTGGTTCCAGGTGATTCTGTTCGGGTCAAGGACTACAGGCGGGAAGGTGTGGTGCATCAGCGCGCAAAGCGGCCACGCTCGTATATAGTGGTTTTGGAATGCGGGGGCCAGATTGAACGAAACCGGCGAGCGCTAATCAAGCAGGCGCCAAACAGAGGCTCGGATTCAGAGGACGGGGAGTATGAATTTCTGTCTAGCCTAGATGGTACACAGGAGAACGGAAACTCTGTTTCTATTGCACTAACTGTCCCAGACGGTCCCAAGGAAAACGGAACGGAAGCTCTCCGAAGTGATCCGTTGCAGCCGCCGCCGGAAACCTCTTCGCCTACGGTACAGGGTGAACATGTCACACGCTTTGGTCGACAAGTAAGAAAGCCGGAGCGGTACGGTATTTGTGGATGCCACTCATGGAACCATTGAATCGTTGTTGTATTTTGTTTCGCAAGTTGCTGCTTTAGTTTTCTCAAAGGGAAAGGGAAGATGTGGCGTTATCGATCCTCGTGTGATAGTATCTATCGTAGCTAGCGCATGTGTACTCTTGTGATGCTCGGCGCATGCGTGACCTACTCAGTGTCTGTATATATACTTGTGAGGTTGCAATAAACGAGGCTTTTTCCTTTGGGCGTGGGCCTGGGGGCCACGCACTAGTCTTCATCGATGTGTCGTCCTGCGAAACACCGCAGTTAGAGCCTATTGGATGAGGCGGCGGTTCGTTGCTGTGGACGTGGCTTACAAAGTGTGCTCCACTTTCTACGTAAGCTCCGAAGGAGAGGCATCCAAACCATCGGACCGTACATGAAACAATGGGCAGCGCGCACGTTCATTCGTGACATAGAACACGTTAAAAAAGGAGCACACACTATGTGCTGGCTACGTCTTCCTTTCCCATGTAGCCACAGCGCCCTTTCGCGATAGTGCTGTCAAAAGAGAAACTAAGTTAATGCTGAATAGAAGGCGGGCGCTTGTTACAAAGCGTTGGCTATACGTATTGGTTTCTACAACCTTTACAGGTTTTTATTTTAAATGCTGCGAAAGATATGTCGATGAGGTCTGCTCAGCGGGATTGTATAGCAAGGCGGCGATTATGCACGTTGTGGGTTTCTGAGTGGACACAGGCCACCAACCACCGCGGGTTCGGGCTTCGCGCGAGCCAAGGGCCCCGATCAGCCGTCACCACACACACCCTGGGACACCACTGTGGGGCACTCAACCTCCGCTGGGAGGAGAGCGATTCGCCGCAAAGAAATAGGCCTCCAAGTTCACCAAGGAGACGTTTATTCACGACGTCCTCCAGCTGATACTCACACACTCAATAGTCACCCCGTCCCGGGGGCGCGCGAGGAGCAAGGCTCCGCTGCGCGCACGAAGCGACTCGAGTAATGCTCGCCGCTAGCACGCCGCTGCAGGAGAATGTCCCCGCGGCAGTGCTCTGATCTCTCTCTCGTATCGACCGTTGGGCCGGTTGCAAGAAAGAGTAGGCAATCAACGCAAGGTACGCCTGTCGGAGGTCGCTGGACCCCGCTGGACAGGCTCGAGCCGCTGCAGGTCAGAGGACACGTGCGGGCGAGCTCTAGTAAGCACTGGTCCGAACGGCAAAGGCCGGCACGGACAAACAGTAGCGTACGCACCTGACGCTGTCTCGGAGGGATCTCTCTCTGGGCCCCGCTCGGACGGTCGCGCGGTGCGCGGCCGCCCAGCGGGTCCCGAAATCCCGCCAAAAGGCACCAGTGCCAAAGGCCGTTGGGGAGCCGGGGCGGAGCTGTGGCCAAATGACATTGATTAGTCACCTAGCCGCCTCTCCACCACCTGAGGCGGGAGCAAGGGAAATAGGCGAAACAACGCAGGAAGCCGGCAAAACCGCGCAAAGGCAACGGCGGAAAGCCAGGATTCCCGCATATCCTCTCCTTCAACGCCCTCCTACCCTTCGGCAAAGCATGCGCTCAAAATAAAGAAATCAATACACAAAAAATTAGCTACTCTTCAGTTCCAAAATAAAGAAATGAACACACAAAAAAAACTAGCTACACTTCAGTTCCAGCCATAAAAACTAAACACAAACAAAGGAAAACAAGGCAAACAAAACTTGCGTATGATTCAAGAACACTAAACAGCATGCCTTTTATACACACGGTACACAAGGAGATGTGAATACAACTGTACAGCTATGTGACAGGTGGATGCCAGCCTCAAAGTTCGATGGCGCGGCCCAATGGGCCTGTCGGCGACTCACCGCTCGCAGACTTCAAGTTGAACTGGTTGAGAGGGCCGACGACTGATGGTGGTCTTCTTTCCGTTGGTGACGACGGGGCCGCGGCAGAGCACTAACCTCGCGCTCTCGGGCACGACGTCCCGTTCGGGCACAAAACAGTTACTGCACCCCCTTCACGCCGGCTGAAACGGGCGCGGACGTTCGGCAGCGTCCTGAGGTGTAAACTTGGCAAAAGCGGGTCCTTCTCATCCCCGCGCTCCCGCATAAGCACAACGGCACAACTCACAGGCGTCGCCTCGGCTCATGGTTACGCGCGCACACAGCTACAAACACAAACACACCGGCAAGGGCGCAGACGTCGGTCGGCGACAATGATCCGCTCATCAGAACCGTCCAGAGGCGCCGCGGCGAGGGTCAAAGGGTGCACTTTCCTTCACCCCCATCGCCCCAAACATCCCCTCCACACCGGCCGCACAAAACACGCGCCGCGAGACATGACTCCTTAACGAGCCAACCACCCACAGTCGGGCCGGAAATGAGAAAAGGCGCGCCGTACAAATGACACCCATCTTTTGCCTCTAGAAGATAAGAGCAAGCACGAGCGGGCTGTAGTTTGCCTATGTACAAGTCTGGTAAAAAAAAAAAAAAACTGAACGCCAACACAAACGCATGTTACCTATGTACATCTCGGTACGTTAGAACGAAAACAGACCAACAAGCGGGAAACGAAAGTGGCTAGAAACTGACTCAAGCAAACAAATAAATAAACTGATAAACACACAAGGTTGCAACTGAGCATGCTGCAAAAACAAAAAAAAATAACACACTGTGCTTCACCTGGGTAGGGCCTGACGAGAAAGCTCGCCAGCTAGATGAGGCTGCGTGCATTCGGTTGCGGAAAAGTCCGCCGTCCGGCATCAATCACACCGGTGACCGTCGCCTCAGATTTTACCGGTGCTCCGTACGCTTGCGTTCCGCAGCAGCAGTTGTGCCTTTGCGCTTGCCTTTGATACCAATGGGTACCGGCGCGAGCTCGTCAGACCGTGACGCGTAGGCCTTCAGGTCTGCGATGTGGGGACGGCTGGTTTTCCTCGTAAGGGGATCCTACAGCAGGTACGCGAGTGGCGACCAGACTCTGACCACTCGGTACGGACCAAGCCACTTAGGAGCGAGCGAGGCTGAGAACCCCTTGCTCGCATCGCTAAGGACGTGGTTGCGCTTCAGGACAACATCACCCACCTGAAAAGTCAGGCGGCGGTGCTTGCGGTCATATTGAGCCTTCTGTTGGGCTCTGGCTGCCGCCAAATTCTGCCTTGCTCTGTTGAGAGCCCGACCATGCCGGTCCCGAAGCGCCGACGCATAAGCTGAGCAGTCTGCCCGCGTCTGCTCATCCCCGAGCTGGCTCATCATGACGTTTGACTTCGGAGTCGCCAGCTCCCTCCCGAAATTGAGGAAGGCGGGAGAGAAACCAGATGAGCGATTCTCAGCTGTTCGAATGGCAAACGCGAACTCACACAAATGGTCTGCCCAATCCTTTTGACACTCGGCAATGGCCGCAAGCATTGGCTTGAGCGTTCGGTTGATTCGCTCGGTCATATTGGACTGCGGGTGGTAGGGTGAAGTGGTGTAGTGCTCGATTTCGAGGGAACGGCACGTGTTACCGAACACCCGAGCGGTGAAATAGGACGCATTGTCCGTGATCAGTCTTTCCGGAAAGCCGAACCGACAGAACACTTCCTGGAGTTTATCCAGCACCGCTCGTGCTGACACTTTCCGAAGGGGGTACAACTCAACCCATTTGGAAAAGTGGTGAGCGACTACCATCAGGTAAATGAACCCCTGCTTGCTCCTGGGGAAAGGCCCCATCAAATCGCAGGTGGCCATCTGCCACGGACGCACACTGTCAATTCGTTTCATCATTCCAGGCGGCTTGCCGCCCCGTGACTTCACCGCTTGACAGACATGGCAGGAACGGCAATAGCGGAAAATGTCACGCTTCATGCCGGGCCACGTCACCGACTGACTCAGTTTTGCAAAAACTTTGGAGCCACTCAGATGACCGGCCAGTGGTTCGTCATAAGAGAATCTCAACAGTGCGTATCTCAGACTTTTGGGGATAACCACCTTGAACGGGTCGATGGACTCGTCATCGGTGGCTATGTACTTCAGCAGGAGCCCGTAATTGTCCAGCAAATATGAATCCCCGGGGTTCGCCGCGACACACGCTGGCTTCTGGCCCCCTGCACCCGCTACAATACCATTAGCGTCACGGCGCTCCGTCTCCCTGAGACCGTCGCTCACCTTGCGACAAAAGGGGTCATTTTGCTGGGCTTTCAGTAGCTCTTTACGGCTGAAAACGATTCCAGTCATCCCAGAGGGGAGCCTGGTCTCGTCCCCACTCAGGTTTGCAGCCAAAATTTCCGTTCGCGTCGGCACTTCCGAGGCGCTCACGAGGAGCTTTGCCTCTCGTCCGCTTTGCGAAGCGCTGCTTGCCTGGTTAGCGGAATGGGTTAACCCGTTTGCGGGCTCTCCCTCCTTGCCGCCCGGCGGCTCGTCCGCTGTTTCGCCGCCTCCGCTTACAGGCGTCAAGGCGCCGCTGGCGAGTGGGGCACGGGATAGCGCGTCAGCTACCATGTTTGTGCTCCCCTTTCGATACTGCACCGAATCGTAATGCTGTATCAGGAGAGCCCAGCGCGCCAGCCGACCCGCCGGCCCGCGGAACCGCATGAGCCAACTGAGCGCACTGTGGTCTGTCTACACCACGAATTGCGTTCCATCAAGGTAGACGTCGAATTTGCGCAGTGTAAACACGATGGCAAGGCACTCCTTCTCGGTCACGGAATAATTCCCCTCCGAGGGCAGCAAGAAGCGGCTGGCAAAGGCCAGCGGTTGCAGCACGCCATCGAATTCATGTAGGAGAACTGCTCCTAAACCCAGATCACTCGCGTCAGTCTTGACTACGAACTGTCTGGTCAGGTCGGGTAGCCTGAGCTGCGCTGCCTCGGCAATGGCACTAGACAGGAGGCGAATGGATCGCTCTTGCTCGGGCCCCCATCGCCACGCTGCAGTCTTTCCCAAGAGCTAGTTCAAGGGTGCCTGCACGCGGGCACAGGACGGGATGAACGACCAAAAAATTGGCCATTCCCAGAAAACGGCGGAGGCCACGTACGTCCTTGGGCGCGGGAAATTCGAGTATTGCTCGAAGTTTCTCCGCATCAGGCTCAATGGAGCCCTCGCCCAGCGTGAACCCTAGTAACTGAACCCGGGTCCGCGCTATTTGGGCTTTCGCAGGATTCAAAGTCATCCCAGCAGCCCGTACCCTCTCGAGTACGTCGGCAATGTGGCCAAAGTGCTCATCGAAGGTTCGTGAATTTAATCACGATATCGTCCAGGTAGCACATGGCGTAGGACCATTTCGCTTCCCCCAGGACGCGGTCCATGAGCCTCTGAAAAGTCGCAGGACCATTGCAGAGACCAAAAGGCATACGAGTAAACTCGAAGAGCCCTCTGCGGCACGTGAACGCGGTCTTAGACCGGTCAGTGTCAGGCATCTGGACCTGTAGGTAACCTTTGGAGGCATCTAGCGTGTCAAAGTACCGCGCGCTGCCCAGGTTTCCTACGATTGAGCTGATCGTCGGGAGCGGATAGGCATCCTTGCGAGTCAGCGCATTTAGACGGCGATAATCAACACACAAACGGTGGCTGCCATCTTTCTTAGGCACCAACACCACCGGAGACGCCCAGGCGCTGGACGAGCGGCGGATAATGTCCGCCGACAGCATCTCATCCAGCAACCCATCAATCACCTGCCTTTTCGCTAGGCTGACGGGTCTAGGGTTGCACTTCAAAGGAAGCGCGTCTCCAGTGTGGATCTTGTGGCTCACTAAAGTGGTACAGCCAGGTTGATCCGTGAAAAGCTCATCGGACTGACGCAATAGCGCTGTCAAATGAGCCTTCTGTGTGTCATCCAATGTTACCGCACAGGCGGCCAGCGGATGTGGTGCCTGGTCGTGCGGCGCCGCTCGGTTCCAAAGGGGAGGCTGAACGACGGAACGCTCGACACAAGGGCGTGGCCCTGGCCGCTGAGCGTGGCACTCTCCGAACGCCTTCACTGCGCAGGCAGATACTGACGCCGGTGGGCAAATGAACGGCTTAAGCTGGGAAAATGGTCCGTCGCGATAGCCGCCATTCGCAATGTCCACCACGATCCCGGTTTTCAGGAGAAAGTCCCTTCCGAGAATCATGGGCACACTGAGGCCTGGGAGGTGGACGAAACGCGTGCGTCTCGTCAGCTCTCCCCACCTGACAGTCAGCCTCGCGGCGCCAGCCGAATGGGCTACGCCTTTCGCAAGGTTGAATGCCGTACGGCAGTCCCGCAAGCGCACAGAGTGCTTTTGCAAGTGGGACAACACCTCTTCACCGAACAAGGAAGCGCTGGCTCCCGTATCCAGTAACGCCGAAAATTCGCGGCCAGAAATGGTGACCGGAAAAAACGGCGCGTGCGTATTAGCAAGGGAGCTGGCTCTGTGCGCAGAGGGAATTAGCAGAGATTGGGCCGGTGGTCCCTTTACGACCGACCCCCGCCGCCGTTTCCCTGCCTCGCAGGAGGCCTGGCTACGGTGCATTCTCTTGCTAAGTGGCCCCTCTCTTGGCAGCGGAAACAGCGCACACCGCCGCGAGCTTCGTCGAGGGACAATGGCGCCTCTCCCTGCCTGGGTCTGCCCGCTGCACGACAAAAGGGTCGGCCGAGTCGGGTTTCCCCCTCCGCTGTGCGTTGGAGCGCTTGGCGCCCCTCAGCGCCCCTCAGCACGCGCTTCAGAAAACGGTGCAGCGCAGGCTGCCCGTCTCCCGTACGAGTAGGGATCGAGAGCTCTGTCGCTCAACTCCCATGCCTCGTTCTGCCCTCTAACAGCTGCAAAGGCAGGTTGTGCGGGTGGTCGCCGGTTGGGTAAGGGCAAGGCCCCCCTCCATGCACAGCGTGGCTCAAGGGCCTCGCTGGCCAGCGGTGGCGGACGATAGGCGCGCGCGGCGAGAATGTAGCCTTGAATGCGCCTTGCCTCGGCGGCCAGCTCTTCCAAATCTCGGAATCGGCCGCCGCGCAGGTAAGCCGAAAAGGTCAGATGTGCCTGCCTGATCGTCCTTTCGACACGCTCCTCGTTCGAGGCTCTGGGCTCGTCGATTGAGAAAAGGTCTTCCATCGCACGAACATACTCTTGCACCGACTCATCCGGAGCCTGAGTACGGAGCTCCAGCTCTCGCCGCATCCTACGCTCGTAGTCAGCGGGCAGGAATTCGCGCAGGAATGCTGCACGGAACTCCTCGAGAGCCGCTGCCCGGTGGCCGGAAAGCCGATGCCACCGAGCTGCCGTGTCAGTCAGCGCTGCGGGGATGATGTGTGCAAGCACCACCTGCTCAGTGAGACCCATAGTTCTCTGGTAATGAGTGAGGGACTCAAGGAAATCCCGGGCACTGAGTAGATCATCATACCCGCGGTATGTTGGCATGGGCAACTTGACCGCGGGGTGAGACAACTTCGGCGTGGCCAAAAGCGTCCCAACAGCCCCTGAAAGCGACTGGATCATCTGGGCAGCACTGGCTAGCAGCGCCTGCGCCCCGGCCTCAGTGGAGGTTTGGGCGGGCTGCACGAACGAGGGAGGCAAGGCTCCTAGTTCGATGAGCGGCGTGGTTTCCACAAGGAACTGGGCCAGCGCCTCGCCGTTCCCAGAGCAGAATTGACTGCTCGCGGGGCACGGCTGCTGCTGTTCTAAACTGGGGGTTGCGGCAGCGTGACACGAACTGCTTTCGCACTGGGCGGAAAGCGTGCACAGCTGAGGCATGCGACCAGCGGATGCGCCGCAGGGTGCTTCCGATACAGCTCAAATGGGAGCCGCGTGGTCGACATTTTGGGATGTGTCGCAGTAAACCCCAATGGGGGCCGCGGCCAACCACGGTGTCTGACTATTCGAAGGAACAGCAGGTAGCGGATCAAACGACGCTACTACTCCGTAGGGAGCCGACATGTAGCTGCCGAGTGCCCCGCTGGGGGTGGTAGACATGGTGCGCAAGGGTGATCGGCAAGGCGACCTGCTCGGCTAATGTGCCATCAAAGGCGTAAGCGCCAATGACTTATCACGTTGGGCGCCAGTTGCGGGTTTCTGAGTGGACACAGGCCACCACCCACCGCGGGTTCGGGCTTCGCGCGAGCCAAGGGCCCCGATCAGCCGTCACCACACACACTCTGGGACACCACTCTGGCGCACTCAACCTCCGCTGGGAGGAGAGCGATTCGCCGCAAAGAAATAGGCCTCCAAGTTCACCAAGGAGATGTTTATTCACGACGTCCTCCAGCTGATACACACACACTCAATAGTCACCCCGTCCCGGGGGCGCGACAGGAGCAAGGCTCCGCTGCGCGCACGAAGCGACTCGAGTAATGCGCGCCGCTAGCACGCCGCTGCAGGAGAATGTCCCCGCGGCAGTGTTGTGATCTCTCTCTCGTGTCGACCGTTGGGCCGGTTGCGAGAGAGAGTGGGCAATCAACGCAAGGTACGCCTGTCGGAGGTCGCTGGACCCCGCTGGACAGGCTCGAGCCGCTGCAGGTCAGAGGACACGTGCGGGCGAGCTCGAGTATGCACTGGTCCGAACGGCAAAGGCCGGCACGGACAAAAAGTAGCGTACGCACCTTACGCTGTCTCGGGGGGATCTCTCTCTGGGCCCCGCAAGGACGGTCGCGCGGTGCGCGGCCGCCCAGCGGGTCCCGAAATCCCGCCAAAAGGCACCAGTGGCAAAGGCCATTGGGGAGCCGGGGCGGAGCTGTGGCCAAATGGCAGTGATTAGTCACTTAGCCGCCTGTCCACCGCCTGAGGCGGGAGCAAGGGAAAGAGGAGAAACAACGCGGGAAGCCGGCAAGCCGCGCAAAGGCAACGGCGGAAAGCCAGGATTCGCACAACGTCCTATGGATCAATATTTAAAGGACTAATTAGATGAAATTAAAAAGTAAATCTTTAAAATTTAATCTTAGGGGACAAGGTTATATTGTGAAATTCTTGGCCGTTAAATTCAATGATGAGAAGCATTGCGAAAGTTTTTAAATACCTAATGCGTTTCGAAATATCGAACGTCAAAATAGGTGTTTGAAAGCTTATCCAGTTGGATTTCCCGCTTTACGTAATTATAAAATGGTGTCACTGTGCCTAGTATCGGCGCAAAAATCAAGAAAAGTGCATTAAAAAATGAAGCAACTCTGCTTGTACTTTATGTGTAAGAAGTGCGAGAGACGGCATATAAAAATAAGCAATGCGAGAACTCCAATTCATGCGCTTTCAGATGGCTATTATTGACGTCTGATATTTCGAGACACATCGCCAATCAACAAAATTTAAATACACAGATTAATTTCAATGTTCACGGGAGTCGCTTTCGTGATATGATCTTGCAAATTATAAGATTAAAGAGGCTCATTTAATTTTAGTAATTAGGTTTTAATTATTGATCCTATGAAGTACGGACCGTCCGCCTTGCTGTAAAATCAAACTCAGCAGACCGCACCGGCGTACCTTGTATGGATTTCAAAAATCTAAAGTCCTAAGAATGTCACCTTGTATTTTTGCCGAAGACTCAATATTCCAAACTCAGTTACGTTCATATCGCAGGGAAGAATTAACCTGCCTAATGATGGCAGATGACGCAATCTTCGACAGGCGGCTGGAGCCATCGGCGCTCTCATGAGCCGCAGCTTTTACATCCAGAACTCTTCAAACCTGCTCTCAACACGAAGTTGCAGACAGCTTAATGTCATGCATGTAGCGTCACATAACGTCATACAGGCAAAATAAAAAGACCAAATAGGTATTGATGGCAATGTTTCAGCACGTGCGGATGAGGTGATATTTTTTTAATTAATGATTGTTCTGGCTATCTTCCGTGACTTACAGCACATTAAAAATAATAATGTTTCAAGATTCGTAAAGAACAAAGAAATCGGTGTTAGGGGAAGCACTCTCTCAGTAAAAGGTGTGGAAGTGCTACGTACACAGTTGTGGATAAAACGCCTGAAGGAGTTGATTTCGGCCACCTGTAATTCTGCAACCGGTACAGGCACCACTCAGAAGGGCGTCGTTTCCATTTCGCCTCCTCTATTTATTACACGAGTGTTGTTAGAAAATCTGGGATTAATTTTTTTTAATTTCTACTACTGAGCTTGCTTTAAAATATATTTGCTAATAGGAAACCATCATCTTTCCAAGAAAAAGTTGAGAGCGTCGCTTCATTTCACTTGAACCAGATGAGATGGCCGATTGCGCCCAGGGCGTCAAGCGAGTTCACCATCACTCCTTGTTTGCTGCACAGAAAAGAAGGAAAAGGAGCGACATGATGCCTCATTATCTAAAGGCATACAATGCACGATAGCTCTAAGGAGTACATTTACATGCACAACGACAACTGTCACGCAAATGCAGTCCACTCAAGTTGGAGGCTTCGTTTTTATCTACAATTCTTTCACGCTAAGCTCTATTAATGAATAATACTAAAATGGAATCCCCACTCCCTACAGCTGAAAAATTGGTTAAGCAAGATAACAACACCGCAGCAAAAGACAACTACAGCGGCAGAGAGGATGAGAGTGCATGCGACGCGCCAGCCAAAGTCAGCCGCAACGCCAAGCAGCTGGTCTAAAGGGCGCTGCAGCAATGCGTGGCGAGCCAGAGACAGCTCGAAGAGTGCCACAAGGTTTCTTCGTGTTACCCGCCCAAAACAAACTGCATCTCGTGGCTGGAAGTTTTAGGGTCAACATATGCCATGGGACCAACGCGTGACTAAAATACTGTGTTTGTACTGCTGAGCATACAAGTGAAGTTCTGGAAAAAAAAGGTGCGCGTTATGGCATACATGACGGAAGCCGACAGCCACCGAAACCGAGTAGCATAGGGGATGGTTTTTTTAGTTGTAGTTTGTCCAAAAAGAAGTAATAATAAAAACAGAATAAAAAACAACCACAAGCCACCGGTGGGATCCGAGCGCACGATCTGCGAGCATAACGCTCAGGCAAAACCAACTGCGAGCAATGACGACGTTTTAAATTTCGGTGTCAGAAGAATTTCATAGTGTCCATTGAGACACACTTCTGTTATCGTTGCGAATAATTCGGAACAGCGTAATAGTTAACTTCATTTAGTTAACTTCTTTTACCACGCGGTCGCGGATTTCTGTCGATTGCGTCCATTGCATCTGAACGTCGCAGTAACCGGACTGCTCATATTAAATTAGAAAATACAGGGTCACGTGAAAGCGCGGCGTCCATTTTTATGTAAAGTGCGATATGAGAATCAGCTTCTTCAAACGAACGACATCAAGGCGCTTTGTGAGCTCTCCAACGAAGTCAGGTGCTCGCACGCAGAACAATGCTGCCAAGAGGCTGGCTTAGGGGCGCGATATAAATAATCGCATAGAAAGCGTTTACGGGAATTGGTGGTAGGTCGCCTGGATCGTCACTATCCTCGTCGGATCCTGGCAGTAGGGGAAGGATCGTACATGGTGTACAATGGCTCAATTACATGGCTCTTCGAGGTGAGTGTCAACCTCCGTAACAGCGAAGGCGACATTGTAGTGCCGGCGCCCACATTTCGCTGGCGGGCCTGTCTAAACCAGCGCTGCGCGCCCGCCGGCGCTCAAAGCAGGCCCAGACTCTCGGACATGTCGCGACGTGCAGCGTGACTCATCCCGCCACCGCGGCGCCGACACGGACCCTTCCTCGTCCCCTCCTCTCCGTCGGTGCGAACTCCTCCGACGCTCGTCGGCTCTCGACCATTGGTCTAATTTGAACGGTGGCCAGTGCCGTGACCTGATTGGAGGATTTGAACAGCTGGCTGCCGTAACCGTTACCAGCGGCTTTAAAAGCGAAGCCGCGCTGAACCCGAGCAGCAGGCGGGCAGCAGAAGAGCCATCACGCCGGAGCTACGCTCGCCGCCGGTGCCGCTCTTCTTTGTGCTAGCCCGTGGACCGTGGTGCTCTTGGCCCTTGTATCATGTAAAAGCCCTTGTACATACTGTACATAAAAGTCATTTGACTCACCGTCGCCTCGACCGTTTCCTGGCACGGACTCCCAGTCCCAACAGTGGTGGCAGCGGTGGGATGCCTCAGTCCCAACAGTGGATGGCAGCTGCGGGATCGACCGGCGTCAGCTACCTCGGCGCGTTGAGTGCCTGATGTTTTCCCTCAATTCGCGAGACTGCTCTAGCACACGTGATTGTAGTTTAGAGTAGGGCTGTGTGTTGCACTGGAGAGAGCTTTGCAGTTTCGAGCCAAGTCGGAGCGCTTTGAAACGAAAGCTGGTGCAGAGGGAGTAAACGAGGCGTTTTGGAATTACTTGCGCGTGTCATGCTAGTAGCGCTATAGTAGTGAACGGCAAGGGAATTCTAAGAAAAGGGCAAACTGCAAGAGGCTATTGTGCGCGATGAAGAACTTCAAAGTGAAGGAACTCATCGAAATTTGTGAAGAGTGGGGTATTGATTTGGGCCCCGAAAAACGAAAGCATGCGATTCTTGAGATCATGCGGAAGGAGAATGTAACGGCTGAGGAAGCCAATGAGGCCTGGGAAGAGATCACTGAACGCCGTGAGCGCGAAGAGGAGATAAAACGGCGTGCTAAGAAACTTAGGGGCCTTGAGCTTGAAGCGCATGAGATGAGTTTCGAGAGAAATGAAACATTATCCGTTCTGAATGAGGCTAATAGTCGGCAACCGAGAGACAGGCCACGGCCCTTCGTGATCGCCGAGGATATGGCGAAATATCTGGCAGATTTCGAGCGCGTCTGCGAGAGAAAGCGCGTTGAGCGGAATCGGTTGGCACAGAAGTTGGTAGCCCTGCTTTCTAGCGAAGCGTATGACGTTGTAAAGCGCCTGTTGGACGACGGCTTGGCGGACTACGATGAGCTGAAATGCTTCTTACTGACGAGATATAACGTGTCACCGCTGGACCTTCGCCAAAGGTACCTGCGAGAGAATAGCATCCCATCGTTTTACGATTTTCCTTACCAGTTTAAAGCCGACATTTTAGAGTGGCTCGAAAGTGCTGAAGGGTCGGAAGATCGTGACACAGAGGTAGAGTGCGTAGCTGTAGAGCAGAGCTGCCAGTGCGGCACAGAGGAACGTAGTCCGTACGTGGCAAATGTAACTGCTGCTGTAACAGTGGGATTGCCCCGCATTCGCCAACTGAGAAAGCCTCTATACCATCGGATAAGGTAGTCACAGCATCGGGCGATGCACTTGCAGAGGTCTCGCCCATTGAAATTGTGGCGGAGTTACCGGAAAGCGGATCTCCTAGCGTGTCGAAAGCAGGAGAAGTTGCTGAACAGGGCAGTGAGGACGTCCGTCTGGACGTTAATGAAAACGCCTGCGCCGACGCAAGCGAAGTAAACCAGGACGGCACACCGTGGTGTGCAGCGTATTCAACAGAAATGCAGAAACCTGAGACTTCCGATCAACGGATGCGGACGCGTATAGAGTTTGCGGACGCTTAGTTGTGGGCTAGTGTTTGCAGCGAGCGATGCGAAACGAGTCCCGTGCTTTCGCACTGCTCTGACCTTTGCGACTTTCCAGAAAGCAGCTGCAGTAGCGGGAACACCGCGACTGAGTGCAGAGCCGACCCTCATTCGAAATTGGCTGAAACGCGTCAGGAGCATGACGAGAGATGTATACCAGCACTCATGTCAGTAGAAAACACTGGTTCGTCTGCGCCTGAAGAAACTAAGGTTCTGGACGACAGTGGAGAACAGAACCTTCCAGACGACATGGGGGCTGTAGGCGTCATTCCTTCCGAGAAAGATGAGGACGAATGTGCACTCGTAGAGGCTGACAAGGAAGAACGCAGTTTGGAGGACGCTAGTAAAGGCGCTAAAGACAGGCCTGAACTAGGTAGCACATATGAATCGGCTGACAATCAGAGTGATATTGTCAGGGAACAGGAACCTAGGCGACGGAAGCAGCATGTGCTTCCTCAGGAGAAGATGAAAGGAAGGCATAAGAAAGAAAGCTGCAACCGGAAAGAAAGTAACAGCCAGTTCCGAAAAGAGAGCTATCACCACAAGGTGATAGACA
>NW_028317756.1:0-126000 GCF_055824585.1 Amblyomma mixtum | reverse complement strand
TAAAAAATTGGCAGTGGCTTGGCTCAGTTAAGCCAGGATATACGTAGCGAAAGCAGTTTCGTCTACTGACATATCAGTAGCAACACGCCGTAGTTGTCGTTCAGCAGCTTGGCGGCGTCCCTTCGCGAAACGTTCCTCTTGTTCTTTGGATGTCTCGGCTGCCCGTTTAGTCTTTCTTGCCTCGTTCTCACGTGGCGTGGAAGCTGTGCACTGTCATCTGCTGGGTCATCGCAATGTGCAGTATTGTGTTTTTATCATGAAGACTAAAAAATTTTCCCTCCTCAACGGCTAGCTCGTTTGCGGTGAAAGTGCACACAGAGCTTGCGTATTACGGTAACTTTTGTACCACAGCAAGTTTCACAGTCGTGCTTACTTAGTTGAGCCGTGCATGATGCGAAAACGTAATCGTCTGCGTAGAGATCGGGGAACCAAAACCCGCAAACGCAGTTTTTTCGCTTAAGGGGAGCAGTGGCTGGCGCCGTCTGTTTTCTGCAGTGGAAAGCATCACGACAAGGCACTGAGGCGAGTGTTGCAAACAATATCCTTTGAAAGGCAAAGCCTCATTAAATCATTTCTGATATTTTTTTCTGCTCAGTTAGCCGAAAATGTTGGAAGCGCTTTAGTTGAAACAGATGCAAATGCTGGGACGGCATATTCAAAGGGCTCGTGCTTCTTGCAACGCTCGCCTCGGCGTATTGTTGTGACGCTTTCCACTGCAGAAAACAGATGGTGCCACTGCTGCCCTTCAGTGAAAAAATGCCGTTTGAAGGTTTTGGTTTGCTGATCTCTGCACAGACAATTACATTTTCGCATCATGCACAGCTCAACTAAGTAAGTACCATTGTAAAACTTGCTAGGATGCAAAAGTTACCTTAACATGCAAGCTCTGTACGCAGTTTCACCGCAAACGAGCTAGCCATTGAGGATGGAAAAATTTTGAAAGTCTTCACGATAAAAACACACAATACTGGGCATTGCAAGAGGTGTTTTCAGTGGGTGCCACATAATCGCGCTTCTATTACATGCCAAACGTGGAGGAAATTTATTGGAAACGGAGGAAATTTGGCACTCGCTTGATTGCAACATCTGTAATTAACATGCTCATAGTTACTCACGTAGGCCTTAATACATATCTCGAAGATATATTTTTCTGAACTGTGCATTCACTAGATGCGCCTTTATTCAGCTTCAAACATCAAAAGTGTCGTGGCAGGGTGGCAGTGTTCCCATCTCACATGCCAGTGGCCCGGGTTTGATTCCCACCTAGTCCCCAATTTTCTATTCTTTTTTCTTATGATTGACAGTTCGAGCAGTGCCATGATTGCCATGGTAACGGGCCTGTGCCAGGCACTGTGAAATGCGCTTCTGCTAGTCTAGCGTAGCTACAATGGAACAGGATTCTTAGCCTCAAAGAGTCTCCCGGATACCGTTCTTAGACCTTGTACTCTGCCCCAACCGAAGGCACATGCAACATGCATTTTTAATTCGGCACTCCCTGCAAAGGACAGGGTCAATGGGAGACAGTGGGTGTAGTCAGGGTGATGATGATGATTACTGCCTGGTATGGGCCCTCACAGTTAGCATGCAGCTGTGACAGGGCATCTTGAGGTAATGGCCAAGGTTGGGATGCCCAATGCCACGCTTGGCAGCTGGCAACTTTGGCTTCAGTCCCTACCCAGGCTTGGCTTCTCGCTGTTCCGGCGTCCAACAACGAACACACAGCATGGAAGCAACAAGAAGAAGAACCTTTATTCGATATTGCTTGCTGGTATATATAGCCTACAGGCGGCTGCATGATAACGGCCACGTGTTACAGATATCAGATATCACGGACCAGGCCCATACAAAAGAGCGCATGCGCGACTGATACAATACACTCGCGACCAACGTTTATAGATACTTTTTTAGTTCCATAACTCCTCCCCTGAAAGCGGGCGCTGCTTGTACCCGGGCGGTGAGAGGGCGCTGCAGTCGAGGTTTGCGCGGTCGCCGACGCGCGCGCGGCTCCTCTCCTGCAGGCTGCAGCTACTGCTTAGCCCGTGTGCGCGGGTTTGTCGTTGCCTTTTTTTGTCCATTTGTGTTCCTGTGCGCTCTGCGAACACGTGGTCCCCATCGTGCACTCAGAACAACAAACGCTGCTGGCCATGAAGCAGCTTTCGAGCACGACGATGCCAACTTGCTTCGTGCCCGGCTGTACCAGCGGGTACAAGAGCAACCCGGAGAAACGCCATCCGTACGGAAGCAAGAGGAAATATCAAACTCATTGCATGAAATCAAACCGTTGAGTCCCTGCGGGTGACATTGATGTCAGGGCTGTCCATTATAGACTTCCTACACAGCAAGGGCGTCAGCTATATTCTCACAGCGAAGTTAAACCAAGACCCGCTTGAGGTAATTAGACTGGAACGTTGAAAAAGCCTAGAAATGCTCATATATAATGTGTTTTTTTAATTCAGATTTTTTGGCCTAGTGAGCCCATTAGGAGGTGACGAAGACCACCCTACAGTGACAAAGTTCAGGCAATTATTTAGGTGGTGGTGGAAAACGTTTATTTGCTCTATTTCACAATATTTTTTTGCAGCTTCAGATGGAGTCTTCCATCTTATCATTATTTAGGCTGCTTTCTTTCCCACACCTGTTGAAGTAGCTGTGAAATTGAACTGTGAGACGGGAACGGATCGTGTCTTATTTAGTGCCTTCGAGAGCCTCGGAGAAAAGCGTCGCGACGCCCTCGTCTAGAAAAAGGCTAGAAAGAACAGATCTGGCAGGAGCTGATGGCGATAACTTTCAGGGACCTCTCCAATGCTTCCAACGACCACAGATACAGTGTTCCATCACCAGAAGAAACAGCCTTGTACTATTTGGCAGGCTATGTGGCTTTCAAAATGAAAAATAAAGCGCAATGTGTACTCTGTGACGCAATGTGACGCACGTGGCAGGCAGGATTCTCTGCCGCGTCAGGCTATATGCTCATTATTGAGCGCGAGTATGTTAGTGGCAGTCTCGCGTACCCTTCTCGCCTACCGTACCCTTTGCCTGTGTAAGCGCGCTAGAGGGTGCTATAAAACAGGCTTGAAAGGGCGAGTTGTTCGGCGACCTGTTTTGGAACGCGCTGGATTCTCTCGTAAAAAAAGGCACGAATGGTGTTGGTTTACCAGAGCATGCTGAGGTGTTCACAGCTCAATTAATTTACTTTTATTTAGTGACGCACATGCACTTCTTTGCGCGAGCAAAGTGGTTGGAAAATAGTAGCGCCGTTATAGCTCAAAAAGAGCGAAAGTAGGCGAAGCTTGTCTGACAAATTAGTTGACAGCAAATCTGTCAACAACGATGTTTAGTGGGTTTGTGAATAAATTTTTTCTATTTAAATGTCAAGGGCCTTGAATTACTCTTGCATTTCGCCTACACCGGCATCGAACTCGCGGCTTTCGGGAAAGAAGCGGCGGGTTTTATTTGCACCAGTATTGCTGTAATAAACGTAAAAGTAATTTTGCGCGAAATGCGAGACACAACAGCCAGTCGCGAAAAACTGGTTCGGCGGATAATACGAATCTATTGAAGTAACAAGGTTAGGTTCATCTCACGAGAAGCAGAATCGAAGCATGCATTTCGTCATTGCCCGTACAAAACGGCCGCTTGTGACACGGCTCAGAATACCGCTCTTAAGTTCGCAAACGCGCTAAGCACACATATGTTATGAAATACCTCCGGGCAAGAGCCGGAAACAAAAAACAGCAGTCGCGCAGCGATGATTCGAATGCGAGTGCTCGTGCAAAACGCTGCAAGCTAGCAGACGACTCTCGCTCTCCCAGCTCAACCCGCGATTGCAGCGCCGCGGTGGCGGGGATGGCGACAGGCCGCCTGCTCCCTACGGGCGCTGCGAGGAGTTATGGAACTAAAAAAGTATCTATAAACGTTGACTCGCGACCATCTTAATCCATTCCCGGATGCGATGCTGGTGTGACAACCCCACCTCCTGCAGTCGCCTTGCAACTCGACCTTCCCCGTGTGCCTCCCTTGAAACCTGCCAAGGCTGGATAATCTGGCAGAGATGCTTCAGCGGCTGCCACTTGTTTCCCACCCCCAACGGCTACCAGGTCAGCTGATAGACGACACTGAGTGTCAGGGCCCACCGCAGGAGCAGCTGAGATTGCCGAGTTCCCTTGCCCAGCCCAGTGTGTGGTGCAACTGTCGGAAAACCTCCTCAACCAGTACAGGCGGAATTGAGCTAATTTTGCCACCAGAATGCCGCAGCTGTGGCTTCTTTACCCATCTCACTGCAATCTGTCTCTGCTTCCCACACATCTGTCTGAGACGTCACAGTTCATCGTGTTTGTCCGGGGAGACGGGGCCAGTCAAGCTGCCCCTGACGCAGCTTTTATCCCGTCACCCTCGCCACACCTTGTTCATGCCCTGTCCTTGTTGTGGGAAGTAAACTGAAACGTGGGTTGGGCTTCACAAATGCTTGCAATTCAGGAACGCATTGAGCAGGGAGCCATGGCTTGAGCAAGCGTCGTAGACAAGCAGCTCCTCAAACTGCAGGGGTTTCACTGCTGTGATTATTGGCCAAGTAATTACACTTTGCGAAAAGTTACTCATGTCTTCATGGTTAGCGACTGCTGCCCGCACCTTGTCGAGCTTTTCACCTTTAGCTTTGCCGTCCACAAGCTGTTTGATTGCTCTCCAGTAAGCAAGAACATGAGCGAGCACTTCAAAAAAGTACAAGTGCGTGGGAGCCACAGTGGCGAGTTGCCGAAGAGACAGGGACATGCAGGCAACTTGAAATCCCTGCAGCCTTGAAGCATTGTGGTACATCATCATCAGCCTGACTACGCCCTGTCAGGCTGACCCTGTCCTTTGCCACCGTGTCCTCGCAAACTTGTTGATCTCATCCATCCACCCAACTTTCTGCTGTCCCTGCTACGCTTGCCTTCTCCTGCAATCCACTCGGTTACCCTTAATTAAGACCAGCGGTTATCTTGCCTTACTACATTACATGCCCTGCCCAAGCCCCCAAGCCCACTTCTTTGTACATTGTGGCTCTCCTAAGTAATATTTTTCTTGCTCATTGTGACCATCTGGTGGCAAGCTGTTTGCAAAACCTAAACAAAGTGGAGGACGTAAAGGTGGATGACTTTTCAGTGCTTTCTAACCGTCGTGAATGTAACTCCAAGTGTACTGTACTACAGCTACTTGCAGTTTTTAGCGATTCCCTCAACAATAACATAGGAAACAATGATTGATGGCGTCCTTTGGTTCCTGGATATCAAGCTGTAGCAGCCGAGAGGAAACAGAGGCCATACAGCTCGGCTCATTCAAAACTAGTGAAGAGGGCGATTTCAGGATGCTCTGAATAAATCCTGTCCAGAATTGTTCAAGGAAAGTTTTGAGCAGCAGGGCTTAAAGGATATCCCGGTCAGGTATTGATCTCGGTGGCAGAAGACCTACTCAAGAATTTTCGCAGTAAGGGTGCGGTGACCAGCCAGGATTTGGTGAGACAAAAGCATAAGACAGCTGTGATGCCATAATACATTCATAAGGTATCCCATAATGTGAATAATATCCCATAAGCCTCTAGGGTAAAAACAAAGCTGGTTTTTCGCCGCCGGACAAGTTGGAAAAATTGTATAAAATAATAACATACCCAGACAAAAAAAAAGCCAAAGGGTATAGGACAAGACACAAAGTTCCCATGGTCGCATGCACAGAAGGAGTAGTTTAACATGCGGCAAAGCATATGTGGGCCCAACCGAGCGGTGTTTAAATGAGCGGCTTCTCGAGCATCCAAGGAACTTGGATCGATGGTAATCTATTGTCAGGAATGCGAACCCTGCTATCAAGGGAATATGCCGAAACTGTGGCACGGGAAGTCATCGAGGCTAAGATCATCGCCAATAGCAAAGATGCATGCGTCCCTTTCATTTTTAGCGAAGGAAAGGGCATTTCTAGAGGGGAGAAGGTTGTCGACTTTTTATCACCTCTTGTGTACAAAAAGAAATTTAGTTGTCAGTTCAGCGCAGTGTGTCTCGTTCTTTCAGTCCTTGTTTTTAGGGCTGGTTTTTGAAGATATGCTCAACCAACCCTGCTCCATTTCTTCCTCTTGATTTCGACTGGGATGTCATAAATCCACGTTTGTTCTCTCTCTGCCCGCTTCCGATCTCTTAACCTGTGACTAACGAATGGCTGACTCTCACACAGCACACTCCACCCATTCAAAAGACAGACGACTGTGCACTGTGACAAAACCAGGACAGGACGCATAGACAATGCCAAGCCTAGCTGAGACATTGTAATGAGGCTTTACAGAGTTGTTGAGCAGCTCTTGAAACAGAATGGCAAGCACCGTTCTTTTCAGAAAAGGTGGAAAGCTAAGCAACAGTGCATTTCAGGCATCTGTAGTTGCCAAGCCATGTGGTATGTCAGAAAAATAACAGTATTGGCATAATAAATTGGCCAACATGGGAGGCGGCCCTGTCCAGCGGCTTCTACCAACAGACTAGGGGCCCGATCAGCCTTCCCTTAATCTAAGTTATTGTGGTTTTAAATAAACATTCTCATCATCATCATCATAGTTCCCACTACCCGGCTATCGAATGGCAGTCTCCACTCCCTTCGCATACACCACGGGAAGATAGTTTCTTCAGAATTGCAGGAAGCATTCTTGGGGATGGGAAGAGCTCCTGCATGGGCCGTCAGCTTTTTGCATGAGGAAAACAGTGCAGCAACAGGGACAAGAGAAAAGACGGGACAGGCGCTGACTACCAACTGAAGGTTTATTGCAAAGGAACGCAAAAAATATACTCTCTTAACAACCAGGAGCAACACCAACAACACTGGTAAGATGTCAACTTCAGTCGGGGTGGTCAAGACACAATAAATAGTTCACAGTCATCAACGAGGACGGATGCGGTGCTGATGCTTGTGTCTCAGTTTTTGTGAATATGAAATGCTTCGCTGATTTCTCTAGTTAGTCTACCTTTGTGATTGTACAAAACCTTAGTATCGTTAAAAAGTGAGTACATGGTTCTGCAGCAGGCATTGAGGTGTTACAACGACATTCTTTGCAGTGCAATGCTATGTTTGGGGTCACAGAGGTGTTGTGTTCACGTAAGTGGGTATTCAGGTGCCTTCCCATCTGGCCTACATAGTTCTTGCCACTCGTGAAGGGAACACTATACCCCACACCCTTGGCACAAGGGACAAACCTTAAGTCATGATTTATTTGACAGTTTTTTTTTTCCTGTTTGTCTTTTTTGTTTTTATTCTCTGCTTTCCCTATAAACCCTGACGCAAAATTTGGCACAACGAACGCCGTGTGTTCGATGACAATCACCGAGTCGATTTGAACTGTTGGCTTGCTGTAGGTGATTGCTGAACTGAGCTTCGGTGGTATGCTTGCCACTACTGCTCATCATCATCATCATCATTTATTGACCCTTAAAGGCCCCTGGGTGGTGGGGTATTACATAAGGGGGAGGCGTTACATAACAAAAATACGCCAGGTCACAATCAGTGCCATACACATGTACTGGCAGGATATAAAGAAAAAAAATGTACATGAACCCATCACAGAGAGTGGCCAAACATTTATGAAATGGTATGTAAACACAAAAAGAATAATCAACATCAGGTTTTTAAAGGGTCAGTCTACTGAATTTTATTGACCATATTTTCTTTGCGGCAACCGATTGCTCTTTACTCAAATTACCGTTTAGCCAGCTGTGGTGCCAAGGAGTGCGGTAGAACATTTTAAAATAGAATTTATTAATGTGGGAACACATCTGTATGAGATGGTAGTCTCATCTGGCAACCATCTGGATTTCCGCCGCGCGGCGACAAACATGGCGGCGCCCGTCGAAGCCAGACCTCTCGCTTCGGACTGAATTCTCGTTGTTGCTGCCTTTTTCAGTACGTTCACTGGCCATAAATGGGGCGCCTGTCTTTCGCTTTGTCTCATCTCGCCTCTAAGAAAACATATAAGAGATAAATTTGCTTTATTTTAATAATTAGAGTGAATTCTGCCGCTCCTAGGCTTAAGTGGAGAGTCGGTTTGTTTACAGCAATGGTTCCCGTCCTGACAACCAGATGGCGCCACTATAGGCTGAGTTTATTTTTGCGTCTCTGCTAGCATACGCTGAACTGAAAGTGGGAATGTGCCTGTGTTGTGCGTACGTGTAACTATAAATATTCATGTGATTTACAGAAAAAGCGAGCGGTACGCCTTCTACAGTTTACTAGAACAAAACGTGCGTTTCTCTAACATTGGGGCATACAAATGGTACGTAGTATATTCACTTATGCTTCTACAAAAAAAGACTACCACTTTCTTGAACAAAATGAACGTTTGGGGTCGCCACCATGCGAAATAAAATATAAATTCCTGCCTAAACCGGGCGCAGACCCCTCGTTATTGATGCTATAGGGTGCCAACTACCAGAATATGCCATTATTTATACACTCATCTCGGTAAGTAGACTGACCCTTTAAGTGTGACAGCAGCAATTGGCGGAACTTACACGGATCTCGTTCGATGACAATGCACTCGGGTAATGAATTCCATTCTTCGATGGCAACAGGTAGAAATGACTTGTTAAATGAGTTAGTGGAGCTATGCACGCGTAGAATGCTCATGGAGTTGAAGAGACGGCGCGAAGTTCTGAGGGGCGGAAGCAAAATGGAGTCCCGAAGTGATGGAAAACAATGGTAAAGTTTGTGGAACAATGACAAACGGACAATTTTCCGCCTGTGCACCAGAGGCTCTATGTCGAGAGACAATTTTATATTTGTAACGCTAGAGTGGGTGGGATAGTCAGATGAAATAAAGCGGGCTGCACGGTTTTGAATAGCTTCTAGGGTGTTGATTAAGTAAGCTTTGTGTGGGTTCCAAATAGGAGAGGCATATTCTAGTTTAGTGCAGACGAAAGTGTTGTAGGCTAGTTTTCGGATAGAAGGAGGGGAAGAACCAAGGTGCCGTCTGATAAACCCGAGTGATTTCGAAGCATCAGCTGCCAGTTTCGTAATGTGCTCGGACCACGTGAGGTTGTTGGTGATGTGAATTCCTAGATACCGGTATGAAACGACTTTGGAAAGGGTGGTTGAGTTCAGTGAATATGCGTAGTTGTCAGTGGTGCGCTTACGTGTTACCTGCATGTGCTCACACTTGGAAACGTTGAGCTGCATTAGCCATGTGGAACACCAATCTTCAATTCTGCCTAAGTCACTTTGAAGGATTAGCTGGTCTTTTTTTAGTGGTTAAGCGACGGTACAGGACACAGTCGTCTGTGAAAAGACGAATGGTCGATGAGATGCCTGCAGGAAGGTCATTTATGAAAGTTAAAAATAGCAGTGGACCGAGCACCGAGCCCTGGGGGACACCGGACAAAACCTCAGTTGCAGTCGACTGATCATCATCGATAATGGTATATTGACAACGAGCAGTTAGAAAACAACGCAGCCATGTTAAAACCAGAGGATCGAGGCATAAGCATGAAAGTTTGGCTAGAAGGCGCTGATGGGGTACACGATCAAAAGCTTTCGAGAAGTCCAGGTATATGACATCAGTCTGAAATGACGAATCTAAATTTAGGCTGAGATCGGTAGTGAAATGAAAAATTTGGGTTTTGCATGAATAACCGGATCTGAAACCATGCTGATAGGGGGAAAAGAAGCAGTTGTAATCTAGATGAGAGGCCACATGCGAATATATAATGTGCTCTAGTAGCTTGCAGGCAATGCATGTTAGAGAAATTGGACGGTAGTTAGAAGGATCGGACCGCTTACCTGCTTTAAAAACCGGAACTACTCGACTCATCTTCCAGTCATCTGGAATGGAACCTGTAGCAATCGATTGCTCGAATATTAATTGCAAAAACTGGCTTGAGATATCCTTAGTGCATTTCAGTATCTTTGAAGGTATATTATCAGGTCCTGGGGCGCTTGAAACCTTATAGGGGCTGCGAAACACTGCTTGGGGGGATACCGGCTATACTTCAGGTGGGTTCGTTATGTCACACAGGGGCTGACTTAAAAAGAATTACAGGAATCGATGCACAGGAACAGGAGTTATTCAGTGAAGAAATTTGAAAATACAAGCAAACAAAACGCTGCCCTCAACTCGATTTTGGCGGGGCTTCCCACTCCTATTTCGCTCTCCCAATGACGGCACCTGGCACAACCAATCAGAACAGCCAGCCAGAGCACGTCGCAGAAGTTTGTACTCCATGGTTGCCTGCTCTCTGTAACTCGTTCTTGCTGAGACTGGCAGCGTTGTTTCCATGCCAGAGCGCCCCTGGTGGTGTATTTTTATTTTACTTGCTTTGCAGGGCTTTTATCTAAGACCAACAAGTTGTTTTTGTTGATCCAATATAAAACGTAGACAGGTGACAAAATGTTTCTTTATTTATTCGCACAATTTGCAGTATATTTACTGTTTGTCCGATCATCAAGCTCGCACCAGGTGATGTCATATCCGCTGCTAAAAACCCGCCACTGTGTGGCGACACCATCAGAGCCATGAAGTTGTTTTTGGGAGGACATTAAAATATTAAAAAACGGAATATGCGTGGTATTACCGACGCTAATAGCACCATTGTAACTCACTGTATGCAATCAACAGGCAGAACAGTTAACTAAGATTGTGTTTCTGGGCCCCTTTAAGCTTATCTATGAGATTTTCAATACCGTTGGCAGTGATAGTAACAGGCGGCATCTGAGAAAATGGAAGCTTTTGTAAGGGGGGGATATTTAAGGAAGGTTCATTGGTAAAAACAGAAGAAAAGTATGAGTTCATAACCACACTGCGTTGGTCTGATGGAACCTCAGATCCATCATTATCAACTAATGAGATATTGCGTGATGACCTGTCACCCAGAGTTAGAAGGTGCAAGAATTTTTTTGGGTTGGAGTGAATGATGCTTAGCAGATCTTGATGATAAAATTTCTTTTTTGATTGTCGAAGAAGTTTAGTGTATTCGCGAAGACCCGAGAAATACCTTTTCCACTGTTGTGGGCAGCCCGAGTGCTTTGCTACACGGACGAGGCGTTTCTTTTTCCTTGAAAGTTTTCTGAGTGCATTAGAAAACCATAGTCTGCTTGCGTCACCTCGAATGCATACAAGGGGAACGTGTATATTGATAAGTGCTAATATCTTTCTTTTGAATAGCAACCAATTATCATTAACTGTTCTTGCTGCAGAGCACATACGGAAATGATTGAGGAAGTTGCCTAACTCTGAGATAATACTTGCAATGTTGGCCTTGTTATAGTCACGAATATACTTGACTGATGGTTGACGAGTAGAGACCGGCACAGATAAGTTGAACAATAGGGTGCAATGATCACTGAAGCCAGCAATGCATGATAATGACAATGCTCGCAATGCTCGAGGTGAATTTCACACAATGCTCGAGGTGAATTTCACACAATGTAGCCCAAATCGTTGTACATAAGCAGACAGAGGAAAGCACTCACAAAAAGGTTTACATAGCTACTCCAGTGTACAAGTGGTTCACCTGCGATGCTTTTAACTATGCGCACAGACAGCATGTCGCAAAACAAGCGAACAAGAACCTCTTGACGACACAAGGAAACAGTACACTCTCACAGCTCCGAACGTGCGTCCGTGTGTAGTGGATTAACAAACATGCAAGAACACGTCGACGCGATAACTGCCAAAGCTTTCCGCGTTCTCAACCTTCTTCAAAGAAATTTTAAACATACACCTCCATGCCTAAAAGAAATGTTGTACATTACGAATGTCAGGCCACTTCTCGAATATGGATGCGTCTGTTGGGACCCGTTCACAAATAGTTTAACAGACAAGCTAGAGCAAGTTCAGAAGCGGGCAGCAAGGCTTGTAACTGGGAATTAGAATTTTAAGGTAAGAAGTTCTGAACTTCAGGAAGCTCTTGGTTGGAAGTTATTATCCCACAGAAGAAAAGTTTTTAGAATGAAGTTTCTGTACGACATTTACAATAATAAAAGAGGAATTAATAAAAGCGTCTATTTTAGGTAGCCTCACTACGTTTCGAGTAGAAGGGACAATACCATGAAAATTAGAGGGTGTAACTGCCGGATTAATACACTTAAATATTCCTTTTTTTCCCAACACAATAAGTGAAACTGTTTTTTTCTGTTTTGTTCTATTTTGCTGTATTGAATTTTGCTGTTAATGTACATACCCCCTGTACAATAATGCCTCTCAGGGCACTGTAGGTACCGTGAATAGATAAATAAATAAAATAAACGAAGTCTTACTATGGCTCTGAAAGTAGCTACGGAGCTCGTGTGAAAATTCGATGCACGATATCGTCCTCCACGAACACAAAAAGTACTCAGAATGCACACAGAGTTTGACTCAGTATGATGTGCCAGCGCGGCGCATCTCTTTCTGGGCATCTATCGTCCGCTGCCTTCCTCGCAGCCCACGGACCGGCAGTGGCTATGGCAGTGTCGGTAGCTTTCTGACTGGTGGGCAGAGCTTTCAGGCTGCCCGAGAAAATCATATGTCTGGCTCGAGTCCGCAAGTAGTCCCTAGCAGTCCGGGACTGAAAATCGAATATGCCCAGTGGCTGTCTGGCAAAGCCTCACTAGACATCATGGCTGAACAGCGTGTCGGGCCTTTGAGACAAACAATTTGCAATCGAAAGCAAGCAGAGTCGAATCATCCGGCTGATGTAGCTCGGGCTGTGTTGCAGCAAAAACGTGTGGCATACGATACAGAGACGGCTGGAGAAAAGTCATTAAAAAGTGGATGAGCGTAAGGAGACGTCCGCTTCGCTTACAGTGAAACTGAGGTGAAACGGAAGCAAAACTGTGCTTACCCAGGCGTAGCTGAGCTTTGCAGTTGTCTTGCCATGTTGAGCCAGGTTGAACCGCATGTTTTTTTGGCGTCGTCCACTCTGTGAGTGCGTGTCGAGAGTGAGCCAATGTCCTTGCAGGTATGTGCGCATGGGCCTCTCTGTGGGACGGCGTGAAGAGGTGGGTCGCCGCTGCAAGCTTCTGCTGGACGAGGCCAGGGTGCGCTACCTGCGCTCTGCGACCACGCTCAGCACCGCCAGGCTGGTGCACTTCGTCGCGCGGGACGTGACGCCCGAGAACGTCGCCATCCTCGCCACTTCTAGCTAGGATGCTTCGTTTTTCATTCCACCGCCTGATTCGAGCCAAATAAACATTGCCACAGTTAAGCTCCATAGAGTCGAGTTTGGCCAGACTGGAAAAAGGAAAGCCTGTGAAAACGGCAGGTTGAGTGAAGACATGGTGGCGGAAACTAAGATGGTCTCTGCGGGAAGTCTCCCACGAGCTGGATAGATGGGGTGGTGGAAAACATTCACTGTTGTTCCCGTAGTGCAATAGATTGGCGCAGCGTTTTACTGTGCTAACACTTAATCCCGCACTCAGCGAAAAACCCATGGTGCAGCCAGAAGCCTTGGGAGCAATCTGTCCTGGTGTGGGTATATATATACAGTACTGTGCATCTTTATGGTGAAGCCTTTTAAAAATTTTGCCGCCTCAACTACTGAGTCGTTTAAGGTGAAATTGGTTACAAAGCTTTGCTGTTGCGGTAACATTTGTCTGGTAGCATGTTTGGTAACGGTACTTACCCGGTTCAGCCGTGCATTTTGCAACCCGTTATCGTCAAACTGAAAGCCGCTGATGCCGAGTTTTCGCGGAAGGGAGATGGTGACGCCATCTGTTGTCTGCTGGGGGAGGCGCCACTATGCGAAATGTGCCAAGGTGAGCGTTGCAAGGTGTGGTGGTCCTTTGATGGCGCCACTGCCGCCCTTCGGTGGCAACCCGGCGCTGGCTGCGGTTGTGGTGTCTGTTGTTCCCAAGATGCTGTACCAACTAGCTCAGCGATTTCGTTGAGCTCAATGCAGACAATCACGCACTTGTATCATTCGTGGCTGAAGCAAGTAAGTACCGCTGTGAAACTGTAAATTGTAAGCCAGTTGGTGAGACGACTAAAAACCGCAACAGACACTGGATGGAGGCAGGTGACAACACAGGGTGGTAATTGCAGCTGAAAATTTATAGAAAAACATCATGGCTTTTATAGATCGATGTGACCCTGCAATCAGTAGTAAGATAGGATGTAGACATAACGAAATAAAACAAATCTGTATAGATTTATGTAGAACTGTTTGGGTACTTTGCTGGCAAGAAAGAAGGCGCAACAAGATGGCACAAAGAAGGAGGAAAAATGACAGGACAGGCGCTAACTTGCAACACTTTACTGTCTTCCTAAACCGCCGCGTATATATCAAACACGGGGGGGTGTAAAGACAGATAGGGGAGAACACAGTTGAAAGCACGTGCATAGAAACTCGAATGCGGCAAAACAAGAACAGGTGATTCCGCAGATACTGTGCCATATCTAAAAACTGACATTCTTTATTATATAGCATGATCGACGGGGTGCTAGCACATGCACTCCCAGTTTTACATATTCGGTGCGCTTCTATCAATTCGCGTGCAATCGTGTCGTTACTTTTATAGATTACACTTGTTTCCAGAAGTTTTGCTCCACGTGCCTTCTTTTTTCCTTCTTCTTTCCAGCAATCCTTACAGTGAAGCGGTAGATTTGGCCCAGTCCCATTCTTTAATGACAGACTGTGTTCTCTCAAACGGTCATTAATACATCGCCCCGTTTGGCCGATGTAAGTTTTTCCACATGTCAGTGGGTACTTTAACCATCTTGTCCATATTGCTCTCCGTCTATCAGTGCATACATCGTAATGCATTCTCGCTCAGGAGAATGCTAAGGACGGTCAAGACTTTGGCGTTGCTGATGAATTCCATCGACTGGACCAAATATAAAGTGCAAAACAGCAAGACGCTTTACCTGGGTGAAGATGCGGAGTTATTGGACAAGATAAAGAAAACGGTCGTCGTGGGGGACCATGCACATCGCCGGCTCTTCGGAAGTGTGTCTAGGCATCAGAAATGAGAAATTGGACTGTCCCTCCACGAAAGCAGAGTTGAGAGTCGGAAGGCTGCAGATACACGGCGGCGGGAGGAGACAAGATCGGCAACGCCATTACAGTATAAGAAATTTAGGGGTGGAACACATTGAGAGTATGATGAAATTTTTGAATTGCCACTGGGAGGCGGAGGTTGTGCCGGAGAAGTGGTGGTACGCAGATATCATCACCATCCCCAAGCCAGGCAAGGAGCCGAGTTTGGAGAACCTTTAATGTCGCTATGGTCAGCTTGGTGAAGAAGTTGGGCGCCATAGACTACACACAACGTATACTGACAATACAACGACTCGGATGACAGAGGGCTTGCTGAGTCCCAAGGAGGAGAGGCTCCAAGCAGCCGCAGACTGTGTCGACTGCTACGGAAGGGCAAGGGTGCTGTTGTGTTCGCCCGAAAAGTCTGAACCACTCAAAGTGCTGTGGACTCAGTCCAATCAGAGGCCGGATCACGCGATCAGGCTGGATCTGCGGCCCGGACAACAAGAATGATTAGGCGAGCGAAGAAGGAAGACGCGTTGAAGTTAGCGATGGCGCTAGTGGCGTGCAGAGCTGCCTGCAATCTTTGCTCTCAGCAGCTGAGGGAGAAAGTAGAGGCGATCCTCAGGAAGGCGCATAAGACTGCGCTGGGGTTGCCAGTTAGAACGGCAGCCGCAAAAGTGATGGACCCCGGCTTAACAGACATGCACGAAGAGCGCGTGGAAAAGCAACTTGCCTCTCAGAAGATGGCACAAGCTCTCCTTCGGATACTGGGGCTATCACAACAGCAAACAGGACGGACGGCAGCCACTCTGGACGAAATTAGGTCTACATTTATGGTAGTGCCTAAGCATCCTTATCAAGTGAGGCCGTAGCCAAAACAGGAACATCGTCTATGTATGAAAATGGTGCCAGCTGAAGGAAAAGGTGAGCACATCACTAAGGAATGCTGAGGACGCAGCCGTTGCTCAACCGGGGGCAGCATGTCCTCCGGGCGTTAGGATCGACCTGAAAGACATCGTAAAGGCAAAGTGAATTTGGGCTTTGGGCACGAGGGCATCGCCGGGAATCTCATAGCCGAGCGAGCTCAGAGGCTGGAGGTACCGGACCTGTATCTACAGAGGCATTTTAGAGAACCATATGTGGGTATCCACCACGTCATAAGACAGTGTCATATGGTGACAGCTGCAAACAAATTCGTGTCTTTTTCTATGCAACACCCAATGCCTGTACCTGGTGGGAAGCACATGACTTGGACGGGTCAGAAAATAGAAACAGTACACCCGCAACGCACCACGCTGGAGCTGTGGGAAGCTGCGCTGTCCAGTTGGGAACCGGAAGATGGGCTTTGGCTTGTTGTAGGGTACAACTTTAAAAAACAGCAGTTGCTAACATTTGGCCGCTGTCCGCGGCGTCCTATATTACTCCGCTGGCCAATCGCAACTGTAAACGAAATCAGCTTTTTAATGTTTGACTATATCAAACAATCCTTGTATAAAAATTCTAGAGCTCATAATTTTTTTTCTTCTCATAAGCTTCTTGTTTACGTTACAAGAAGCGTTGAAGCATCGGACTACTTTTTCGTCTTGGAGGAATTCTGTGCGCGAAGGAGTACTGTGGGCGGAGCTTCAATGCACACACCGTAAAACAGCGCGCTTACACGGGACGAAGAAAGAAGACACGCACACACACAGCGCTGAACTTACAACTGCATGGTTTATTGCATTGCTCGCAATAAATACCGGAAAGGAAAACAAAAAACAACCAAAGGAAGGCGAGGAGATATCCTCCTGTCGCATCATGTCGTCAAAGGTTATTCAAGATATTTAATCTCTTGTCAGTGCCATCGATGGAGTGCTAACGCATGACGCGCCTTTCCAGTCTATGATGAATGCTTCATATAGTTCACGTTTGTGCTGATGATTGTACCGCCTCAAAATCTGGCTTCGTCCAAGGTTAGGTGTGCAATGACAGGCAGATACGTGTTTTGCCAGCGTGCTGCCGTATCCCGTGCGGATGTTAAACTGCCTGACGAAAGAACTGCCTGACGAAGGCCAACTTCAGTACCTTGACCTACGGTTGTTTTCGAGTGAGGACCATCTGTGTTGGTGCTATGCTCCGAGGTCTAAGAAATGCCTTCTGCCTTACTCGTCCGCGCATACGAAGCTTGTCAAACGAGCAATAGCTTTGGGCGCCTTGAACAATGCCCTCAAAAGATCGTGCCATCACCGACAGCAAGCTAGCATGGAATCTCAGCTGAAACGTCTACGCGAAGCGGGTTTCCCGGATGCCCTCATTTCAGGGATCGGCTTCAAGCTCCTGAAGGATCTCCGCCTATCTAGCCTCCCGATGAGGCCACGCAAAGAAAGAGAGAAGATGGCTGTTATGCCGTATCTGCACGGGATCAGCCACTCGTTGAAGAAGATAGGGCGTGCTGGAGTGAACTTGGTCCTAACCGCACCCAGAAAGCTCAATATGCTTTGCAGAATGGTGAATGAAGATGCCCCAAAACCAGCGCGGTGCAGTAAGAAACATGAAAAAATGTTCAACTGTGACACGGAGATAATCTACGAGATACCGCTGTCATGCGGCGCATCTTATGTGGGCCAAAGTGGACGCTGCATAAACGACCGTCTACGAGAGCACGCCGTTAACATCCGCACGGGATACGGCAGCACGCTGGCAAAACACGTATCTGCCTGTCATTGCACACCTAACCTTGGACGAAGCCAGATTTTGAGGCGGTACAATCATCAGCACAAACGTGAACTATATGAAGCATTCATCATAGACTGGAAAGGCGCGTCATGCGTTAGCACTCCATCGATGGCACTGACAAGAGATTAAATATCTTGAATAACCTTTGACGACATGATGCGACAGGAGGATATCTCCCCGCCTTCCTTTGGTTGTTTTTTGTTTTCCTTTCCGGTATTTATTGCGAGCAATGCAATAAACCATGCAGTTGTAAGTTCAGCGCTGTGTGTGTGCGTGTCTTCTTTCTTCGTCCCGTGTAAGCGCGCTGTTTTACGGTGTGATCATGTACCAACTGGCCCGGCAACTATCCTTAATTCAATGCACACTTAAGTTGTATCCGAATTAGCTAGGCAGTGAAGGTCTCGGGATTCCTGAAATGAGGACCGAACTTCGGGAGCAATACTTTTAGTGTAAAACCACTGCTTAGCGCGATCCCGATGGGACAATAAGGAAGAGACACGAGCACTGACTAGCAACTGAGATGTTTTATTGCAGCGACGGCAATATATACCCGCACCCCGCCGCGGTGGCTCAGTGGTTACGGCGCTCGGCTGCTGACCCGAAAGACGCGGTTCGATCCCGGCCGCGGCGGCCGAATTTCGATGGAGGTGAAATTCTAAAGGCCCGAGTGCTGTGCGATGTCAGTGCACGTTAAAGATCCCCAGGTGGTCGAAATTTCCGGAGCCCTCCACTACGGCGTCTCTCATAGCCTCAATTGCTTCGGGACGTTAAACACCAGTAAACCAATATATACCCGCGGGCCATGCCTACAGCATAAAGACATAAAAGCATAAAAAACCCAGCAGCGAAATTCTTCGCGTTCTTAGCAATCAATTAAAATTAGTTATTTTGAGAAGGTATGATGACGCACTTAGCTGCTCTTTTATGAATGACACGCGCTTCAGATAATTCGCGCACAAGCTGTTGCTTGTATCTCCTTGGAAGAACCTTGCTTTCTTCAAGCTTTGCGATGCATTTGCAACTGGCCACGTGTTCAGGCAAATCCTTTCTTGTGCTCTCTTTGATACCTCTGCTGTGTTCTCTGAGCCTATCAATTAGTCTCTGCTTTGTAAGATAACCCACAGAACAAAGGTACATCGTAGACCGCTTCTTTTTTACATTCGGTGAAAACCCTTTCGCATTGTTTTGACGGCTTTTCTTCTGGATTGACCATTTTTCAAAGTTTTTCCAGTTTGTTAGGCGCAGAAAAAGCCAAACTTGTCCTGTGTCAGTCTTTCTTGTGTACGTCTTATTGCAGCGCTATTACCATTTCTGTCTCAAACCAAGCTTACGTCGGACCACTCCAAAGCTTTTTTCAGAGCATCACTCACGCTGTGCACATAAGGTATCACGATTAAACAAGAAAGTTGGGCTAGCTAGTTCAGGGACACTGGCTGAGACATGTTAACTAGCGCGGAGGACGCGCCTCAGCAGTCAGGAAGAGTGGACGTGTCTCACGTCGGCTCCGCCGAATTTATGATCCTTTCCCGAAGCATCTGCCGAAGCGCTACAACACCATCTGGCTACACTTCCAGAACAACGAGGATACCACCCGCTCTTGTTCAGATGGGGCCGCTTTCTCAAATCCTACGAGAATTTGAAGACTAAGTAGAGCAGAACGTTGGGCCAGTTGGTGTAGCGACATATTCCAGAAAACTTTGCGCAGAATAACACAAGACGGAGGGAGGAACACGTACGAGCGCTCGTGTGTGTGTACGTATTTCTCCCTCCGTCTTGTGTTATTCTGTGCAAAGTTTTCTGGAATTTGAAGACTAAGCGGATCGCCTGAGCAGCTAAGCCTAACAGTTAGGCCACGACTCACTGCTCGCCGCGGCTCCGCGGGCAAACTCTGCCACAAACCATGACGACCCTAACGGGATGCGACCCGGAGGGGGTGCAGATTGTCACCATGCCACAGGCGACAACGCCAGTTTTCGACAAGGTTACGGAGGCGATCATCCAACGCAAGATAGAAGAGTGGGAGCGCGAAACAACCACTCGGCACGGCAGAAACGTCGAACGCCAGATGGCCGCGTCACCGCGCCAGGGGATACGCCGCTGCAGCAGACGCCCCGCACGCGAGTCAAACGTTGGAAGCCTCCTCTGCAGCCGCGTCTGGACAAGCAAGATGCAGTGATCATAACCAAGCTTAGAGGAGCGCTGGATCTCAGCAAAATCAGGGGAAGCAACGTGGTCGGAAACGCCTTGCACATGGCAGCTGGCGTGGACTATGGCTCAGCCGAGCTCAGCGCTTGGCTTGGCCCATATGGGAACAGAACATCATCGTCGTCGCGGGGCGACACGCCCAAATAATCAGAAAGATCCTGGCAATTCAAGAAATTCAGCTTGGGAACAAGGCACATGCACTGTACTCCTACCTCGGCCTCTCCGACGACACGTGCAAAGGAGTAATACAAGTCGACCTTAGGGTTTCCGACGAAGACACCAGGAAAGCGCTTCCCTACCCTGACGCAACAGTGGTGAGCGTGAGGAAATTAGGTTCCTCCAACGTGGCGGCCATCACGTTTGAAGGAAAAAAGGTCCCGTTTCGCATCTACTACGGTGAAGCGGTCCCCGTACACCTATACAAGAAAACAACGCCAGCCTGCGCACTGCGCGGGAAACTTGGACACCGGGCGGATGTTTGCCCTTGCCCTTTGAAGTCAAGATGTCCGCAGTGCGGTCAGCAAGATGTTCCAGAATCTCACGACTGCCAGCCCAGGTGCACGGTCTGCGAAGGTCCACATCCCATGCGGTCGAATCAATGCTAGTACAAGTGCCGAACATCACAACCAACCAAACCCAAGACAGGACAAGTCAACCACCAGTCCAGGTCCAGACTTCGCAACCGCTCCAGCAGCAGAGGCCCATCCAGCAGCGGGGACCGACTGACCGACCAGGCCCAGTCCTCCAGCAACCACTCAGCACCACCCGGCTCATGCTGCTCAAGCAATGGACCGGGGACTACCGATACGCGGTCCCACCACAACGGCAGCCGTCCAGCCGAGAAGACAACAGGACCCCATTACAAGGAGCAGCGCAACGGCAGCAAGGTGAGCTGGGCAGATGTAGCTATCCTCTCCCGAAGCATTGGCTTACAAACGACTTAAAGCAGAGGTTGAACAACTGAAATCAGAAAATAGCACATTAAAACAGCAACTACACATCACTGCCAATTCAAACAATATATTACCACCATCAACGCAACAGGCATATCTAATGGAAGAAGATAAAGCAGAGCTACCCCCTCCGTTCCCACAGCAGTTAGACACTACCATCCCCGAGAAGCAAGCAACTCCACCAGATGCACCACACCAGGCACCAACTCCGCAGGCACCACCACCACAGGCACCAAAACCGCAATATACAGAGCATCCCCAAGCCGAGGAACGCATAACTCGCTTGGAAAACACGATTCAAGACATCAGTGAAAATAAATTTCAAATTATGATCGAGACGACAATCAAAAGCATGCTCGAATCAGTCTTTAAACGCGTGATGGAAAACCTCGAACCAGTTCTAATCAGGATGCAAGCGTAGGAGATTAGAATTGACCGCAAACTTCAGGAATTATCAGTTTGTTCCTGACAGCAAGGGCACAAAGCTACAGGGTAAATTGGGAACGCGTCGTCTACTAAGCACTCTGCTAGATAAAGAACCTGACGGCGCACCACATGATCAGACCCAGGTTTCTAGTCCTCAACATGGCGCCAAACCCAGGCATAAACTAAAACGGAAGAGGAAAACACAACAACAATACGTAGACTCTCAGCCCCATACGCCGCAAATAATAGCCCTGCAAGAAATGAATATGGAGGCTGAGATCAGAGGATACTCAACACATCAAACAAATCCCTCCACATGCATATTGGTCCACAAATCATGCACGACAACCACTGCAGACCTTAATCTAGACAGCGACATTGAATATACCTTCATAAAGCTACTACCACAGCACAGAAACAACAAGGGCACCTACATACTCAATATAGGTATATAGTCGCCCCAAACAGCACCGCATAGCCTTCGACGCGATCTTTCTTAAAGCACTAAGAGAATCCCGAAGAGCTCCCCTAGCTATAGTTGGCGACTTTAATGCTTCCAGCCCCTCATGGGGCTACCCGAGGGAAGACGTGAAAGGCAGAGAACTAGCATCCGCCATCGCTGACATGGCCCTTACCCTACTCACGGGCCTGCAGCACCCGGCGCGAGTCAACACCAGCATAACACGGGATACTTCCCCCGACCTCACGCTCGTCCGCAATGCCCGCAACTATGAGTGGCTCAACACGGGAGAAACCCTAGGCAGTGATCACTACGTGCTGCACACCATCTTAGAAAGTAACAAGCACAGCAAACCACGAGGGCAAGCCACAGTTACAGACTGGGAAACATTCAGGAAGGACACCAAGCTAGCTACATCGGAACAAATAACCAGCTACGAAGATTGGGCGGCCTCCATTCTCGACCTCAAAGAAAAGCTCACAAAATTCCTCGCCACCACGGAGGCCCACCCAGCTGTTGACAACCACCTCCTACACCTTTTGGGAAGCAAGACGTGGCTTTATAAAACGGTGGAAAAAACAGACACATTCGAAACTCAGAATCAGAATAGCCAAGCTTACTATTCAAGCGGAACAATACCCATGGGACCTCACTGGCACCAATTGGCTAACAAAGTGCGAATCCCTCAAAGGCCGCCTAGACACCAAGGCTGCGTGGAACCTTCTGCGATGCCTAATTGACCCTCCGAAAGCGAAGAGTGAACAACACAGAAATTTGCATCGAGCCCTACACAGCTTTCAAGGCACGGATCACGAACTTGTGGATGAACTCACGCGTCGCTATCTGCACCGCAAGAGACCCACAACCCTACCGTAAGGAACCCTGAACTATGGTAGGGATTGGTTTGGCCTGTTCCTCCGGTGCTTTGGGCTTCTTGCGTCTGTTTGGTGTGGGGTCACGCTTTGGGAGCCGGGACTCAAGATCGCTACAGCGGTCAGAGAATCGTTGCGTTAGCACGTCGAATCGGTGGTTAAAAACAGCGCTGTCTAATTGTGTTATGCGGATTACCGTGTCTTTGCGGGGTGCGCATTCCTCGTTGATGCGAGTTATGGTGTCCTGCAGTTTTGCCTCAAAGCGAGCTGCAAATGATTCAAGCTGGGGTTGGTTTGTCGTTTAGTCAGATGAGTGCGAAGGGAGGGGGCGTTGTGCACAGAGATGAATTTGTAAAGGGATCAGTGTCAGTCTCTATTGTTAGCAAATCAGGAGAATAATTAGGCTCGGAGTGGGTGGACGAGGTATGGGCAGTAGGAGGGTTGGGAGGCGGAGTTTGGGATGTGGTAGGAGCGGGGGCAGGTGGAATGGTAGCTCCAGCGGCAAGAGCACTTATCTGGGCTTCCAGCTTGGCGATATGTTGACGAAGGGCGGTGGCTTCGGCTCGGGCTGCTGTAGCTTCTGCTTTAGCAGCTGCTTGCCTCCTCCTGGGATCTTGCCAGGGCTTGTAGAGTGGGAGGTGCTGTCAAGGATGTGATGTGCTTGTGTGAAGAGGGGGGTGATGGGTTGTCCCAGACTTGTTTTAAGACGAAAGCCTTTAATGCCTCATACTGTCGTTAGCAGCCGTGTCGGCAGATTTTCGAGGCTGGGAATCGAACCAGGGCTTTTGACATTTGAAGCGGAGACGCTACCACTCCGCCACGAAGGCTCAAGGTTTGAGCATGAATAAAGGCGCATCTAGTGAATGCTTGGGTGTCATAAATAAAATAAAAGAAATAAAGATAAAAAGAAAAAGAAAAACAATAAAGAGGAAAGAAATGAAATATGAAAAATAAATAAAATTCAAACTGTGCGCTTAGAGAGCCAAAGTGCCCCCTGAATTTTTTTACGGCACTGTCCAGGCTTGTTTGTTTTGGTTGGGCTGGGTGAGTCCTGACGACAACTGGGGAAAATTGTCCCTGGATAAGACCAAGTCTTGCTGCTGCGTTTGTGGGTGGTTTGGCTGTTTCCGTGGCTGGTGGAGGTTTCGTCCCTTGCAGGATCCCGTGCCTGTCAGGTGAGGGCCCTCGCACAGAATACACTTTGGCGTGCAAAGAGCGTCATGTTCAGAGTGTTGTGTTCCACATTGAGGGCAGATATTGGTCTTGGGGCTCGGGCATACGTCGTGGCGGTGATCCGGCTGTCTGCAGTTAGTACAGGCATCCGGACTTCCACGGTATGGGGTGCAGCGGTGGATGGCTCCCATGTATTTGATGGAGTGAGGGACTGTGCTTTCGTCGAAGGTAATCAGGATGGAGTGCGTATTTCCCATGCGTCGTGCTGCTAGTATGGTGTACTCTGGATTTGTCTTGGTAGAGTTGCATTGGCGTCTCGTCGTCATAGGCGTTCGTGATGACTCCTCTGGTAGCCCCCGGTGGTGGTGCCACGTACGCCGCGCACGGATATGTTTTCTCTCCGATGGTGAAGATTCTCGACTGTTGGGAAATGTGTTGTTGCCATGGTGAAAGTATTGTTGGTCGGGTGGATTCGCAGGCAGAAGTCGTCCGGTGGAAGGATATCGAGCTGGGTCTGCACCGCCTTCAAGAGCCGAGGCGCTGGGACATCTTGGAGTCGTAGTTCACCTTGCGGGCGAACGACTACTCGAATAGCGTTCGGTGGGAGCGGTGGCAGCCGCTTGCTGCACTGCACTGCGAGGCGAGCCTCCCCAACGCCGTTGTGCTCACTGATTCCCAGAACGCCTGTCGCAACTTCAATTACGGATTAATTCATAAGTCAGGGTTGTCATTGCTGACTAAGCATCCACCCAACCAAGCCTCAATCATCTGGTTTCCCGGTCACCTGGAACTACCAGGAGGAAACGAAGCCGCTCACAGGCATGCCCGAGCTCTTCTATACCGGGCGTCTCCCCCTGATGACCATGAAGGGTGCCGTGACCTGATAGGTTTAGCAGTGTATACTGACAATCTCGCGCCGTACAGAACAGCCAGAAAGGAGTACCCAACACCACACAAATCCCTCAATAAGTTAGAAGAGAACACCCTTAGGAGACTACAAACCAACACATACCCAACACCAGCTAAATTACACCAGTGGTACCCTACACTATACTCTCCGCAGTGCCCACACTGTGGAGAGGTAGCTAACCTCTACCATATGGTGTGGGCATGCCAATTTAATCCCTTACTTGACCCCATTCCCAACCCCTCGGAGGAGCAGTGGGAGGCTATTCTGCTCAGCGATGATCCTGACCGTCAGCACTGGCTGGTGGGGAGGGCCACCGCAGCAGCAGCAGCCAATGGACTACCGGACTAGGCGGCCCACCCACATGTTCTGAAAATACTGAACAAATAAAGATGTTTTCAATCAATCAATCAATCCTCAGTCGCAGGTGGTAGACGGGCCGGCGTCTTGCCGCTGCCGGTTACGGCTGCTGCGTCGCGCGACGCGTTGTCGGCGTTTGGGTGAGCTCCGTCTGAGGTAGCGTTGTCGGAGCGGAAAGGTTTCGGCGAACTGGCTGGTCGGGAGGCGTAGGCTTTATGCAGCACCGGTGTCCAGTCGCTTGAATTTTGCTCTTCCGCGGTCATGGTGCGGCCTTCAACCGTTACCTCCACTACAACGGCTGCCGTCGCCGACGGAGTCGGCGGAGGGGAGGAATCCGAGTTCGGCTTAGCTGTACGGCTTGGCGTCTCGGTCCGATAATCGTTCTTCTCTCAGAAAAGGTAGGATTTTGCCATTAATAGCTGGCTTCCGTGTACTCTTTAGGCAGTTATGTCGATTTCCGAGCAGATTAGTGGCCATAGGAGAGGTTGGGTACGAGAAGCACGTACCGTTTGCGGGGGCCGACTTTTCAGGCATCCGCTCCCGTTGGCCCCCTAGGAAAGAATCCTTCTCAATAGATTGTCATGGCGGCAGTTCCAATCCGTAATCTTACACTCTGGCAGTGTAACTGCCGGATATTTGGCCAGGAGCGTCACGTGATGCACCAAATGTTGTCCTGCGCTATCGAACCCGACATCCTTGCCCTGCAGGAACCCTCGAACCCACTCACCCTCCCTGGCTATGCTCCTGTTCTGCCCACATCGCCATTCCTCCCATTCCTTAGTTATTGAAGACATTGATCACCTTCTAATTGAGCTTGTGTCGCAACACGCTCGAGCGAACAGCATCTTTATCCTAAATGTATATGGCACCCTAAGTGCCTTCAAGGTAACTTCGAACGCCTCTTTACACTCGTGAAGCGCATAGCTAACAAATACCCCTTACTCGTCGTGGGAGACTTTAAGGCCTCACATACAGCCTGGGGTCACCCACACGACACACCAAAAGGACGTCGGGTATGGTTAGCCGCGCAACAAGCCGATCTCTCCCTGCTCACCGACCTCAGTTTTCCTACACGCACGGGAAACAGTCCCTGTAAAGACACTACGCCAGACCTCACTTTCGCACATCGCCTCCATCACGCCACATGGTGCAACACACAAGAGAATCTAGGTAGCCACCATTTCATCATCGAGATTTTCTTACACATTAAACTACACCGCAGGTCTCCCAGAGGCTCCACTCTCACAAAGTGGGGCTCTTTCCGCTCATGTAGAGCAGCGCGCACCTTCGCCCCCTTCAAGGGCATCAGCGAATGGACTAAGCAGCTAAAAAGCGATGTACGATCCGTAACTCGTCCCCTACCCGAAGACTGCCCAAGCGACCCAATTGACTCGCGCCTCCCACAGTTATGGGAGGCTAAAACAGGCCTAGAGCGACGCTGGCAAATGCAGCGATAGAACCGGACACTTAAGCGCCGCCTCGACCGCCTTAACAGAGACAGAAACGCACGCAGCTAATCTTTCACGTCAAAAGTGGGAATCTATCTGCAACAAGCTTGATGGCAATATGAGTGTGCCTCAGACCTGGAACCTCTTTAGGCACTTAAAATTACGAGGAACTTTAGCGGCTAAAGCGGTGAAAGGCGAAAGCCTGAGAGTTGCATTCTGCTACGTGATTGTTCACTGCACATTTTGTTGGTGCATTAATTAACTGCCAATTAATGACGCTTAAGCTTCGCCTTTAGGAGTGGAACGCCACAGCGTGTTGTAGCGCTGCCACGGAGTCCAAGGAACGCCGCCAACCGTGCTTTCAAAATTCTCCACGCATGCGAATACACAGGGTTTCCGACCCATCGTACCATCGTGTGGGTTCCGGCTCATGCGGGTCTTGAGGGGAACGAGGCAGCAGACGCTGCCGCCCGCGCGCTTACTCACCGGGCGTCGCCTCATCCGCAGCCTGATCCGGAATTCAATTTCAATCCGGCCATCACCTTTAAAGAGATCACCTCTCTTTATCAAAATTTTCATGGTCTCTATCCCCCTCCCTGTAAAGGCCTCACCAGGGTGGAGGAGCGCTGGCTTCTCCGCCTCTATAGGAGGTATTCACATGACGTCATCCGCAAGGGGCGCTAGCGGCCGGCGCTGCATTCGCCATGTTGGTGGTCGCGCGCGCGGCCGCCGCAGCCAGCCGCAGCGTTTGAATAGCTGGTGATGGGTGAAATGTGAGTGTATTTCGCGTCTCGCCGCACGTAATTTCTGTCCGACCCGTGCCGCCGCGTGACTGAGTGAATATTCCGTGAACTGTGCGAAGCAGAAAAGAGCGGGCACGCTCAGAAGGTTCTACTTTGTGAAAAGGTCGACCCCCCGTAGGAATGCGGAGGCACCGGCATGGTGTGCGACGTATACAAGACTGCTGCCGCGCGTTGAATTCACCGGTATCGAGGCCCACCTTGTGCACGGCTTAAGTTAGCTGGCAGGCCAAGGAATTAAAGGATATAAACCTATGAGAGGGTGCAATTACTTGACAAGCGGGTGAGTCCAAGAGCCGTGCTGTGGGTGCCGACGTCCGCGGTGCCGACGGCCGAAGTGCCGTTTTTGAAGAGGTGAGTAATTCGAAGGGTCTGTTCACTTAGCTGTAGCTTAACTTGTCATCTCTACCTGCTGAAAGTGACGTGTTACAACTGAATCTAGCGAAATGGCTGCACACTGCGTTGCTGCGAAAACGGTCTTGTGCATACGAAGCAGCGCTACGTAGCTACAATCTGAGAAGCGTCAGCAGTTCGCGGACTACAGCTAGGCGCTTGAATTATCAATTTCTGCGGTGGCAGTTCTGGAATTTCGGTAATTAATCGTGCTGTTTATCCACGATGTGCCCTGCATGACTAGCTGACAGTTATCAACTGATATTAAAAGCTGCAAGTCGTGTACGTTCTTGCGTGCAGCGCAGCCAGCCAGTTTTGCTGCCGAGTTGAGGCAGCTCGATTATATCACGGCGCAGAAGAATTCTGCTGCAAACTTCATGTCCAATACGCGCTCCACAAAGATAAGTGGTCGCTGACGTATTCAACAACGTACAAATATGTTACGGATCACTAACAGTTCAGGCCGGGTACCTCACGGCGCACCGTGACACTGCGCGAGCTGGCCTGAAACGACCGCAAACATGGCGCGCTTGCCGCGACGACGCTCGCGCCGTCTGGTAGCGCGGCCTCAGTGAATACCTCCTATACCAATACTGTACTGTGCCCGGCAGTACTTAAGCACTTCAATTCTTCTTTCTCGGGCGCGTGCCCACACTGTGAGGAGGAGTTTTCGGACACCTACCACATGGTGTGGGCATGCCCTTCCAATCCTGCCTACCCACCCCACCTCCACCCCACTCGAGAGGACTGGGAAGCTGTCCTGCGCGGCTGCTCCGAACTCCATGCCCAACAGGCATTGGTAGCTAGAGCCCGGGCCGCTGCGGAAGCTACAGGGATCCCGGACTAGGGATCCCTCCTAGTGTTTGTAAGGGGCGGGCCCTTCCGGCTCGCCCCATCGACCTCTCACTGTAAATAGGAATAAAAGTTTTCCTCCTCCTCCACCCGTTCGGCGCGATGCGTTGCCCTTTGAACGCAACGCTTTTTGGGGAAAGGATATGGGACTGTAATTCTCTGTCATGTCGGTGGACACCTGAGCCGCACCGTACAGGAAGGGAGGAAGTGTGAGTGAAAGAAGAAAGAGGGGCCGTGATGAAGAAAATGAAAATTGTATTTGAGGAAAGAAAATTACGCATTAACTGTCTCACATGTCTGAGTAGACACTAGTCGAAAATTGTATTTGAGGAAAGGAAGTTGCGCAGTAACTGTCTCACATATTTCGGTGGACACCCGTCAAAATTAGCGCGCGGTGACGTCACGACATTTTGGACCAATCTGAAACGCGGACAAATACGCCTTACTCGTTGGTAAATTGGTTTTTGAGGAAATGAAATGTGTCTGTCTCTCATATCTCGGTCGACACCTAAACCTCGCCGTAACAGGAAGGGAGGAAGACGGGAGTGAACGAAGACACCGAATTCACTAGACGCACCTTTGTTCATTCAAAACCATAGGGCTGGCATGGCGCAGTGGTAGCGTGCTCGACTCGCACTCCGGAGACTGGGGTTCGATTCCCAAGCTCGGCCAATTTCTTACTCGGTTTTATTTATTTATGTGGTCTGACTAGAAAGGTTAATTCGACTAATTGGTTGAGTAAGCAATTAACTAAACTCAAACTTTCTTGGAGCATCACTACACCATCCCTTTAATTGGTTGTATGGTTAGTAGCCAAAGTACAATTGGCCCCGTTTGAAATTCGCGCATTGTGACGTCACGACCGTTTCGACCAACTGAAAAGCGTGACATTTCTGTCGACAATTCCGCCTTAATAGACTCCACTCAAGACCACGCAGAGACACGCCGTCACCAAACTCGTTGCTGCGAACAGCTAGCTGCTTCGTCAGCGCCACGTGTGCCCTCTTCCGCGCTGCTCATGTCTTACCACACAGCGTCACGACGAAGCACAGCTTTACTTTCTTTTCATTCTCGTTTTCTTTGACTGGCTATGAAGACCAAAGCCAGGAAATAAACGTCGTTCTTTTTGCTCCAGCCACCCGTCTCGCCGCCGACCCGTTGGCAGGCGTCCGCCAGCCGCCGGCCCGTTTGTAACACTCATACATACTTCCGATGTATACCTCCACCAGACCTCCTCCAAGAACTTCGCAATCACTACTTCCCCACATACCCTCCTGCAAACCACCCTGGTTATGCAAGCCCCCCTAACGACTAGCTTGACCATCCCATTACAGAATCAGAGGTCCAGGCTGAACTCCAGAGACCTAACTCGTCCTCAACCCCCGGCCCAGACGGGGCACATAACAAGGCTCTCAGGAATCTCGACGCACAATCAATCCATTGCTGCACTTACAGAATACTAGTGCTGGCAACTGAGCACCATCCCACCGCAATGGAAAAGGCCAGAGACATCTTCATACCCTAACGTGGCAAACCTCTGCTCACCTCTAACCTCGTACCCATCTCCTTCACATCTTCTGTTGGCAAACTCGTGGAGCATGTACTCCAGAGCAGACTTTGCCAATATTTAGAAAGCAACCATCTCATGCCCACTAGCATGTTTTGGATTTCGGCTAGGGCTTTCTAAACAGGACGTCTTCTTGCAGATAAAACATCACATTCTCGACTCACAGACCTCCGACACCAAAGCTATCCTAGGGGTGCATCTCACTACGGCATTTAATAACGTTACACACTCAGCTATCCTAGAAAAACTTGCGACCCTGAGAGCCGGCGCCAGCAGGTACTACCTCCGAGACTTCCTCAGCCACCGCGCAGCCACGCTTACCTTCGGCGACCACAGCCTACCAGGGATCACGATGGAAGCACGAAGTACGCCCCAGGTGCCGTTCTCTCCTTTGTTTTATTCAGCATAGCACTTCTTCACTAACCCCAACAGCTAGCTCAGATTCCCGACATCCATTTCAGCCTCTACGCCGACGACATCACTGTCTGGGCAAACCGTGGCAGTGATGCCGAAATAGAAGAACACCTACAATTGGCACTAACCACCATCGACGCATATGTACGGGAGCGTGGCCTGACCTGCTCCCCTTCAAAATCGGAGCTCTTTCTCTATCGGCCCAAGCCACACGATTAAGTCAATGCACCAATCTCCCTCGCCCTAGGTACCCATCCCATCCCATTAGTACAGAAAATCCGAGTGCTAGGCCTAGTTTTTCACTCCCACGGTGCGCACGGAGAAGTCATGAAGACACTGTAAACACTCGTTCAACACACCACTCGACTGATTCGCCGCGTAGCGAACCGCAGGGCTGGCCTACGCGAGCGAAACACGAGTCGCCTCACCCAGGCTTACATCATAAGCCGCACCACATATGCCCTTCCATACCTACCCATCAAGCAGAATGAGAGAGACTGGGTAAATGCGCTTCTACGTAGTTGCACGAGAACGGCTCTACGTCTTCCCCCCAGCACATCCAACGACCGACTCCTCAAACTCATTGTGCACAACACCTTTTGAGGAGCTCAAAGAAGCTACCTTTACGGCACAAATATGCAGTCTATCCAACTCGGAGGCTGGTCATACTTTATTGTCCCAGTTAAACCTGACCCCAAATACAGCCTACCGAGGGGGTACCCTTTTTTCTACCCTCCGCTCTAACCTCAACGTAACCCCCATCCCCAAGAATATGCACCCTGAGCGAGACAGGGGACGCACAGTAGCAAGGGATCGGGCCCTCCACAAACAGTATAGCGAGGACCATGAGGTGTTCTACGTGGACGCAGCGGAATATACGACAGGCTCCCATATGGCCCTGGCGGTAGCCGACAATAATGCAAAGCTTCTAACCTCCACAAAAATTATCTTTGATTCCAAATCTGCCATTTTGTATTATGCCAAGGGCATAAGGGCATCCAGCACTGCTACCCGTTTACTACGCTTCTGGCAACCACGGCGCCTCACAACCCTCATCTGGACGCCAGCACATGCTGGCCTCCCTGGCAACGAGGAGGCTCATTCCCTAGTCCGAGGTCTCACATTCCGGGCAGGAGTCGAGCCCCCTCCACGGGCCTCGGAGCGCCTGCTCTCCTTCCGTGATATTTTCTCGTACTACCGAGACAAACGAAGGGAATACGCACCCCCAGCTCCATCCCTCACCATAGCGCAGTGTGCACTGGCGACAACTACAAACCCGGACTGCTCCATACCAAATGCTGGATGCCCGATACCCAGACCGATTCTCGTCATCATGCAAACTTTGCGGCAAACCAGGAGACTTCTTACACACCCTCCTCACATGCCCCACCTTCCCTCATCCCCCATCACCACGGTCTAAGAATAATATACTGAGGTGTTGACACTCTCCTCCTGCCGCGCGCGAGCGCGCCGCCTGCTCGCGGCCACAATATGTTCGGGGGAGGGAGGGGGTGTTGCCATGGCAACCGGTCGCTAATTTAGAGGGCGCTGCGAAAGGCGGGCCCACGCTAGGCGGCTCGGTCCGGCATGGCGCGGCTCTGCGCATATGTTTTTGCCACATTTCTGAGTGTGCGGCTGCACTTCTGTGCTGTTTTAAACGCGTTCTTTTATTTTGCAACAAGACCTTGTGTTTGGCTTTCGTCGGCAGAGTAGCCCACAGCTGATGAGTGCTGCGCAATAGGAAGGAAGTGCTTCGTGCCGAATTGCAATTCAGGCGACCGGACATGTGCGCAGCGTGTGCCTTTATTAAAAGATTCTTCCGACAATGTTCGTTCGAAGAAGTGGCGCCGTGCGATTCCTAGGGCAGACCGGACATTAATGCCCACAGACAATGTCTGGGCCAAGCATTTTGCCGGGGACGCGATATCCCGGGCATATTACGCGGATCTCTATGGAAGAGGGCTACCTGACGCGGAAAAGAGGCCCGTGATGCGTCGTCGGCAAACCTTGTCATTACCACGTGATCACAACGTCACCGGCGGGCTATAAAAAATGGCTGAGGCTTAACGTGGTTAACCCTGGTCAGATGCGAAGCATATTGATGGCTAGGCTTGGTAATACATGGCTTTCCTTGGTTGAATACTTGGTCATTTTAATACAACCACTAGAAGCCTTCGTCGTGGGGGAAGACAACGGCATGGCTACAGCGGAACGCCGACTAACCCCGAGACGCGCGTTGGGTGGGCGCCTGGATTGCCACGGAAGCCGCGTCCGCCTGCCCGGTGGAGCGAGCGTTTCACCTACACCGAGTGCGAACGCGCGTTCGAAATGCGCGGGAATGCCGCTCTTGGACATTCCGGTGTCTGTGCGATGGCATCGTTCTCCCTCTCCCAGCGCGTGACGGCGATCTGTCGTGACGTCATGTGTCACGTGGTATGTCACGTGGTGTGACGTCACTGTACCACGTGGTCTGCACGGCGTGCAACCACAGCGACGGCGCGAGGTGGACCCCCATCTTCCTCTGTCGTGACGTCATGTGTCACGTGGTGTGACCTCACTGTACCACGTGGTGTGCACGGCGTGTAACCACGGCGAAGGGCTGTAGTGTACCTCTGTCTTCCTCTGTCGTGACGTCATATGTCACGTGGTATGTCACGTGGTGTGGCGTCACTGTACCACGTGGTGTGCACGGCGCGTAACCACGGCGAAGGGCTGTAGTGTACCTCCGTCTTCCTCTGTCGTGACGTCATGTGTCACGTGGTATGTCACGTGGTGTGATGTCACTGTACCACGTGGTGTGCACGGCGCGTAACCACGGCGAAGGGCTGTAGTGTAACTCTAGTAATATGCTTCGCATAAAAGAACTGCCTCAATAAATCGTTGGTTCTTGTTGCGTCATTCCTGCCTGATGCTATTTAACAGTGGCGACGAGATAGCGCGCCGGCGCTAGGCAAATTTACCTGCGCAAGAATGAGTGCCGGGTGGCCACCGGAATTCACCGATGCAGAAGGTACGTGGCCTACGTATCGTGTTCGGCTAGAGGCTTACTTCGAAGCCCATAGCATCGCGGAACCAGCGAAGAAGCGAGCGCTGCTCATAGCTTCGTTCACGGACAGTGCGGTGCGAGTGGTGCAGGGACGGTGTCATCCAAAAAAAGTCTGAGTTACGAAGAAGTCGTCCGGCATTTGGAAGACGACTGCGCTGCAGTCGAGATCGCTGCAAGTTATGCTTTCTTCATGCACTCGCAAGACGGGGAATCTGCCCTTGACTTCACTGCGGAAATTAAACCGCTAGCAGAGAAGTGCAACTTCGGAACGTTACTGGAGAGCATGTTACGGGACAGAATTGTGTGCGGTGTGCAAGATGAAGTCGTCCGGCGGCATTTACTGACTCAGCGGAAGCTTACACTATAAGAGGCGGAAGTTTTTGCTGTCTCGGCACAAAAAGTCTCTCAGAACGCCAAAAACATGCACGCTGCAGAGCCAGGAGAGGTACATTTTGCCCGACAAAAAAGCCTTTCATCGAAGCCGCGCCCAAGGGTGCAGAAGCGCGATACGTATGGAAGGTGTGGTGGCGAGTCGCACACCGAGGGGGAATGCATACACCTTCACGCGGTGTGCCACCGGTGCGGCAAACGAGGACGTCTGCGCCGAATGTGCCAGTCCAGCACAAGTTTCCTTCGGCACGTATCGCACCCAGGAGGCCAACGACGCCAGGGCTCCTACGCAATGGCAGCAGCAGGGGACACGAGCTCGGTCGACAGCGAAGCCCTGTATACTATTGCAGCGGTCCTTCACCAAGAAGCCAGCATCCGCAAGGTTCGGCCAATTTACAAGGACATCAATTGGAATAACGTCCCTCTTACTATGCTGGTGGACACAGGATCAACCATGAGTGTCATCACCATAAGTACGTTCCGGAAGTACGGGGCGCTGTGGCCGCCGTTGCGCAAATCAGAGCTTAAGCTATCCTGCCTCTTGGGCGAATTTCCAGTTGTCGGACAGCTCAGTATGATATGAGTGAAAACAGCGCGAAAGAAGCCCGAAGGCGAAACGAAGAAGGGACAGGAAAGAGCGCTGAACTGGCAACTGAATTTTTATTGAGCGAAACTCGTACAATATATAGGAAGGCAGTGGCAAAGATAATCAGATGCAGTCAACGCCACATGGTGTAAAGAGCCATAAAAGCGAAAGAAACATAACAGGGTGAACAAGCTAAAAGTCAACTGAATCAAACAAGGGATGATAACGAAATGAGAAAAAAAGCACACTTGATGACTATGAACAGTGAAAGTAACAAGGTGTAAAGAGCCATAAAAAACGGATAAAACATCAATAGCAGGTAACAAGGATAAAACCGATAAAAACTGACGAAATGAAATTGTGAAAGGAATAAAAACCGATTGAAAGTGACAACGTGGGGCTAAAAAAGTGCACAGACCTTAACAATAAAACGATGAAACAGAAAATACTGAATGATTGAAACACGCATAGTCAGCAATAAAAATTTAGCAATGTAGTTCTAAAAAGGCAAGTTCACTCCCGTACAATGATTTTGACGCGTCACTCACACATTGCAAGCCTTTTCTTTTTATAAAGAAGGCTTCCTTTAACTCCCGGGCTGCGCTGTCTCAACTTCTATCTAGAACGACAGTTTCGCGTAAACGAGGCATGCATTTGCATTCTTTGCAATGAAGCGCTAGATTAGAGCCAGTGCCTTTTTCAAGTGAACGCTCGTGTTCCCTTAAACGTTCGTTCAGGCACCTTCCGGTTTGCCCAATACAAACTTTGTCGCAAGTAAGTGGAATCTGGTAGATCACCCATTCCCTACACCCGATGAACATGTTGGCGTGCTTTACGCCGCAGGTTTGCTCACTTGGTTTTTCGTTATTAATCCTATTACACAACGTAGCTAGCTTGCAAGGGGCAGAAAACACTACGGGAATCTTATATTTATTGGCGACTTTTTTCAAATTATGTGCTACACGGTGGGAATACGGGACTACGGCTGGTCTCACCCTCTTGTCGCCTTCCTGAGTAACATTTTTCTTCCTGCCTTTAACTTTCTGAAGCAAAGCTTCAGTCACTGCCGATATCACTGAATGCGGAAAACCTGCCTGTAGTAACCGTGCGGTCTGCAGTTGGAAACTTTCTTGCATGCAATGCTCGCATGATTTCATTAGCGCAGATCCTAATCCTGATGTGGCTATGGCTCGTTTCACTGTTTTTGAGTGAGCCGACTCGTAGGACAACAGCTCTTTTTTACTTCGAGGTTTCTATATCCAACAGAATCTGTCTCGTTCCAAGGAGAGTTCCAAGTCCAAAAACTGTAATTTGTTGTTCTGTGGCAATTCACAAGTGTATTCCAAACCATAACTGAGTTCAATCAATCAATCATTTTTATTTCTGCCTCAAAAAAATGACAGAGGAGCTGCAGAAAAAGCTGTCATAGACAGCTTGACTGAGCCGCAGCCCCCATTATACCGGGCAGCAGTGACAGGCGACGAGAAAAAATAACAAAGAAAACAAAAGAAAACAATTCAGAGAAAAACACATTAACACCAAAAAAATCTTACCACTAGATTGTACATGTGGGCAATTTACATGTTCATATAAACATCATTGCATAAGTATCTTTCAGCAGTACAACAAAAGCGCAATGAATCAAACAATACAAATTAAACAAAACAAAAACACCTCTTAGTGCAGTTTAAAGAAAAAAAAAATCATTTTGTAACACAGTCTATGTATAAGCAACGCAGCTCACGATTAGTACAGGTAGACAAGTTGAAATTGGCAGATTTGTATGTGTTTAGAAGAGAAGGAAGTCTATATTGCAGGCGCTGTTTACCGGTATTTATGCGTGGTGTAGGCACCAACCAGGTTTCAGGCTCTCTAAAAGGGTAACTCGCTTCTTTTTCTTTCAAATTTGCCAGACGTCGAATATAACTTATGTTATTTTTGGTTTCTAGTTTAAAACGCACACTCAGTCGATATTGATATAACCCTTTCGGCCCTGGCGGTGTCAACTGACACCACAACACAAATATTACGCTCACGCCTCAGTAACAGAAGAAAATACTATTAACTTTTAATATAATAGTTCCTTAGGGATCCCTGCTGCTATCGACATCGCTGTTCACGGACTTCCATGGAGCTGTGTAGTCTAAGGAAGAAGAAGTAGCAGCATGGGAGGCATGGAGAGAAGAAGCCCAGCTGTAGCAAATTTGTGCATTTTTATCTCACTAACCATTCGTTATTCTGCGCTCAGATTTTTATATGTTGTATGAAACGCCTACCCAAGCTCACATCCCCGTCGTAAATATTACTGAATGCGTAGACGCTGCGTTTGAACACATTTTTGACATGTGCGAATTTGACACCATCAGGGCTCAACGGTTGCCAGCGGTGGCCATTGAGTGATGACAGGTCATCTTTGTAGAATAGAATCTGCTAGTATTTTAGCAGATGCACCTATACTAACGGCCTTTTTTGGACTGCTGACATGAATGTTCATTACAGAAAATGGACAAAATCTTAAAATTTGCTTTCTGATCAAGTGGAAAATGTAAATTTTCGCTATCATACATGGTGAATATTCGGATTGAGCCTGGAAATGACCATGCGGATGTCGGCGAACAGCAACCGGACCAAAGGAATAGCGAGAACAAATGCACACCTGACCTTGCGGCTTTATTCCTTTTTTTTTACCTCTCTCCTCCTCCTGTGAGCTATGAGCATCGACACTGAGCAGCAAGAAGCGACCGGGGTATTTACACTGAAACACGCGCTCCGCCGCTCGTGCAGCACGTGTGGCGCGCCCTCGACGCTCGGATCAATGCTGCGTGTTTGGCTGTGTTTTCGTGACAAAGCGTATTTGGTGTGCTGATAATCAGCTGCTGCTTTCTCCCCGGCCGAGAGATATCCCTGAACTCGTAAGCCTATGGATGAGAGGGAATTTCCTGTCACCTGTAGGGAACAGCATTCGGTCAAGACACAGACACGACGATATTATGTTCCACTTTATGAATTCTTCTATAGCAAACAGCTGGTTTGAAAACAAGCGCAAGCGAGATGCAGTGTGCAGCGCGCAAGCTTAGAACTTAGATTTGCCGACCTTCGCGCTGGGCGCTACGGAAGTGCTTCGTGAAGCTCGATAGAGGAGGGCGTTACAGATTCGAGGAAAGCCTTTATCTTGATCACAGTCGCCTTCCAGGAAGGCTACGCAAGTTTTGAACATGTGAGCTGTTGACGTGACTTGCACAAGCTGGAACACAAACCTGGCAGGAACAAGAACGCGGAGGTATGATACAAAACGCAAGGTAAACAGGAGCGAGCGAAGTTTTTTGTGGAAACTGTGAGATTATCTATCCCTTAAAAAGTAAAAAAAGCTTCTTTATAGATCTCCACACTGCAAAATAAGATATTTTTCGTTAATTTCTTTCTTGTCGGTTACGGTTACCAAAACGCTCCCACTAGCATTTTACACCCATTGAGCCCTGATGTCCGATTTTGACACCATACCTGTAAATCCATTAACACTCGCACCACAAGCTTTAAATTTTTACTGAGTGGTTATGGGGTCTTAGGCATCGTAAAAACGCGGAGCAAAAAAATCTACGACGGAAATAAAGAATTCAGGGCCGAAAGGGATAAATCAAAGATTTTGATTATGCCAGTTTCACGAAAGAACGCTTTGCTGGGTGCTCCATAGTCCGCATTAAAGACGTAGCGAAGAAACTTTCTTTGCAGAACATGAATTTTTTGTAATGAAGAATACGTTGCAGTGCCCCATACAAGCTGGCAGTAGTTAATGTGGGCACAGAACAGTGTGTTATAGAGAAGTAGTTTAATTGATTTAGGAAGAGTGTATCTAATGCAGCCAATCGTGCCTGTTACCCTGGCTAACTGCCGGACAACTTGATTTGTGTGATCTTCCCAAGACATGTACGAAGAAAATACTACACCTAGGCATTTGAAGTGATCAACTATTTCTATTTCTCTCGAGTTAAAGGTAATACTATCGTGTGGGGTGATCGGTTTGTTTCTTGGTCGAAATATTACAGCTTTAGTCTTTTTTTCATTCACGCGCATATAGTTTGATTGTGACCATCTTTCCAGTGTGATCATTGTTGTGTTGCACATTTGTATCAGGTCATGAATGTTACTTCCGAAGAAAAAAATGCTAGTATCATCGGCATGTATGATAAACCTGACATTTGGGTTAATGGTCACAATATCATTAAGGTAAATGTTGAAAAGTAGGGGCCCAAGTATGCTTCCCTGTGGGACACCAGAATAAATTTCTTTTATTTCTGAATATGTATTATCTATGTTGACAGTTTGTTTCCTTTTACAGGTAAGATTTTATTAGTTCTGCAGCCTGGCCCCGAATTCCGTAGTGCCATAGCTTCTCTAGAAGTAACTTATGATTAACCAAGTCAAATGCCTTTGAGAAGTCTATGAATATTCCTATTACGAGCTCTTTGTGTTCAAACTGTGTCAGAATATATTCTTTTTGCTCTAAGAGTGCTAGTTCAGTCGACTTGTTTTTCTGGAATCCGAACTGATATGGTGTGAGCAATTTGTATTTATCTAAAAATTTATTCAGTCTAGAGTGTAGAATTTTCTCCAATGCTTTAGAGAAAACAGGCAATACAGAGATGGGTCTATAATTACCCAAGTCATTTCGGTCTCCTTTTTTAAATAAAACAGTTATTTTAGCAATCTGCATTTTTTCTGGGAATACTGATGTAGCTAAACAAACATTAAAAATATGAGCCACAGCTGGAGCTATAATATCGGCTACATATTTTATGGGTTTTATCTGGATGTCGTCAATATCTCGACTACTGCTATTTTTTAGGCTGAGTATGACCGATGCTACTTCATCCGTCGTGACAGGTTCAAGAAATATTGTATTATCGTTATGAAAGTCTAAGTAATCGCATGCATTCCGTGCAGACCCATCCGTTTTCTTTTTCGTGAAAAAGTCGTTGAAAGCATTTGCCAGCTCTGTCCCTGAAAGTTCTTTATCATCGATCTTAAGATTCCGCACTTGGCCATGTGACTGGTTACGGTGCAGCAATGAGTTTAAACGGGTCCAAACCACATCATGACGACCCTTCTTGACGCCTAGAAATGCAGAGTAATATTCTGTTCGAGCCGCCGCGGTGGCTCAGTGGCTATGGTGCTCGGCTGCTGACCCGAAAGACGCGGGTTCGATCCCGGCCGCGGCGGCTGGAATTTCTTTGGAGGAGAAATTCTAGAGGCCCGTGTACTGTGCGATGTCAGTGCACGTTAAAGAACCCCAGGTGGTCGAAATTTCCGGAGCCCTCCACTACGGCGTCTCTCATAGCCTTAGTCGCTTTGGGACGTTAAACCCCATAAACCAAACCAAACCAATATTCTGTTCGTGCTGATCGCAATTTCTTTGTTAATTTATTTCGAAATTGTTTAAATAACCTCAAATCTTCAACTGTTCGTGTGGTTAGAAATGTTCTACACAGCTTATTTTTCATTTTTATTTCTTTTCGTAACTCATGGTTGATCCATGGTTTCCGAGTTTTTCGTGAGGCTTTATATGTTGTAGAGGGAAAGTACAATTGGTATAGTTGTTTGAAAATATCAAGGAACTTATTATAAACTTCATTAGCATCATTGAGGTGAGCTATGTGGGCCAGGTCAACCTGTTTAAGAGCATCGCGAAAAGCTTTCAGTGTAACACTGGTTATACGCTGGTACCTAATACCTTCTGGTTCTTTCAGTGTATGGGTTGGCTCATTCATGCACAAGAACACTGGAAGGTGGTCACTGATAGAACATGATAAGGCACTGGTCTCAATTTTTGGATGGGCGAGATTGGTAATGAACAAGTCTAAAGTGGATTGACTTCCTGTTGTTACTCTGGTAGGGACTTCTTTTACACTAATGAAACCATTTGAAGCCAAAACAGTCCTAAATTATCTCGTAGAAAAATTGTTACTGCTCATGTCGATGTTGAAATCGCCTCCAGCAATAAGCGTATAACCTCCATCAGCTACAAAAGAGAAAAAGTGGTCATAGAATTTAGGAAAAACGGATAAATCTCCACTGGGTGGGCGGTAACAGACAGAGTAAATACATTTCTTTGAGCATAATGATATTATCTCGTAGTCCGGCATAACCACACTGTATGGGTTTAACATTTCACCAGTTACATTTTCATTCAGAAGTAAAGCCACTCCCCCGCCACGCCCGACGGGTCTGTTGAGATAGTAGGTTTTGTAATTGGTCATTCTGAAAACATTGTGCGCGCTGGTGCTCCATGTTTCACTCAGCATTATCACTGAAAACATAAACCGAAATTCGCTAAAAAATTCGTCTAGCAAGACCATTTCATTTTTTACTGAGCGTGCGTTGACATGTATAGCTTTAACGGATGCGGATGAGAAAGAGGAAGCGATGTGGTTCAAGTCATGCAGAAGGTGATACGGGCACTGTGTCATTTTTCTTTTCCATTTTCCTTTGGTACTGAGCTTGCGCAGTGCTACGTAAGCTGGTCCAGATCGCTTGCTCCTTTGATATATATGGCAGTCATTCCTTGATCTTTACGAACGAGAATTTTCCCATTCGTATACCAGACAAAACGATAACCTGTATCTTTTGCCTTCTGCTTCGCACTTCGAAGCAAGTCTCTGTGATACCGTGTCAGGTTTTCCTGAATGACAATGCTCGGTTCATTATCTTTTACTTTGCTCCTAGCGTTCAGCCACGAATCTCTTGTCGTCTGTCTGGTGAAACGAGCGAGTATTCCTTGCGTCTTATCCCGTAGGGCAGGCAGTCTGTGTATTGTTTGAACGTCTGCTGCCGTCAGGGGTCGTACTTCAAGCTTCGGGGCGATGTCATTTAACAAAGTAAGCAGATTTTCATCGGGCAGAGCAGCAATACCGTGTATCTCTAGATTAAGTTTCCTGCTTCGGTATTCAAGATCATTAACATCTTGTTGAAGTTGCGTTTGCACAACTTGCGTCATGTCATCTTTTTCTTCTAGTTCTGCTACTCTTTTCTTTAGTACCTTGATCTCATTGTCCTGGCGGGAAACATGTCTTTCAAATTCATCAAATTTCTTAGACATATGTTGGACAGATTCTTCCATTTCTGCCACCTTTTTTGTTAGCTCTGGCAAGCTCAAGTTTCTCTAGTATAGAGGCAAGAGCTAGCTTAACATCTAGTTCTGATTCACTGTCTGCTCTACTACTCGTGTGCGACCCATTTTCCCGGCATGTGAGGCAGCGCCACGCTTTCTTTGAAGCATTGTTTTTTGCTTTGATAGATTTCTCCGTCACTCCCGCACATTTACCGAAATGGTAAGCGCTTTGGCACTCCGCGCATGTCACACTCGGCACATTGACATGAATAGTTCCCTCGCAGGACGAACACACACTAGACATTTCTTTTCGTAGGCGGACACTTCACCAAATGACATAAAAGCACGCTTCACCAAAATACAATGGCAGCAGTGGCAGCAGCAGCGGCAGACACAATGGCATGAACCACAAAAACTATGACAATTCTACGTAGTGCTGCACTAACCTGCAACAAGGGCGAAGCGCGTTACCGATGTAGCCGCGTCGCTGCCGCTGCTGCCAAGTGACCGCTGGTCCGATTGCTTGCGTTTATCTTGCAGGGCCTTCCGGTCGGCGTCTGCGCAGATTGTCCCCGAAGCGTGCCAAACGTCCGATGGTTGAGCTTGATGATGGAAAGGCGTAGCTTTGGCGTAGGCATAAGAAGGCGTACAGCAGAAGCGGTTGCCGGTTCCTAGCAGCAGGATCACTCGAGAACGGGGAGCTCGATCTGCAACAAGGGCGAAGCGCGTTACCGATGTAGCCGCGTCGCTGCCGCTGCTGCCAAGTGACCGCTGGTCCGATTGCTTGCGTTTATCTTGCAGGGCCTTCCGGTCGGCGTCTGCGCAGATTGTCCCCGAAGCGTGCCAAACGTCCGATGGTTGAGCTTGATGATGGAAAGGCGTAGCTTTGGCGTAGGCATAAGAAGGCGTACAGCAGAAGCGGTTGCCGGTTCCTAGCAGCAGGATCACTCGAGAACGGGGAGCTCGATCTGCAACAAGGGCGAAGCGCGTTACCGATGTAGCCGCGTCGCTGCCGCTGCTGCCAAGTGACCGCTGGTCCGATTGCCTGCGTTTATCTTGCAGGGCCTTCCGGTCGGCGTCTGCGCAGATTGTCCCCGAAGCGTGCCAAACGTCCGATGGTTGAGCTTGATGATGGAAAGGCGTAGCTTTGGCGTAGGCATAAGAAGGCGTACAGCAGAAGCGGTTGCCGGTTCCTAGCAGCAGGATCACTCGAGAACGGGGAGCTCGATCTGCAACAAGGGCGAAGCGCGTTACCGATGTAGCCGCGTCGCTGCCGCTGCTGCCAAGTTCTTTAAACGCATCCAGAATTTCATTTGCAGTGGCTCTGTAAGTAGGTGCGTCTTGCTTGGTTAACACAACTAAAAAATCGTCGACATACCGGAAAACCTTTAAGACTTTGCTCTTGTCAAACCTATCGTCCAGATTTGTGTCAACTGCTGCGAAAAAATAGAACTTAACACTGGCGCAACGCAAGACCCTATGCAAATTCCTTTCTTCTGTATGTACACCCGATTGTCAAACTCGACCACAGTAACACTAAGGTAGAATTCCAACAAAGATAGAAAACTCTCCATTGAAATACCCGCTGAATTTTGAAACAAAACACCTTTCTTTTCAATACAAGACTGAACAGCTGAGAATAGATCTTTGTGTGGAATAGAATAGAAAAGGTCCTTGGCATTTACCGAAAACACGCCACCAATGCTTTTGCACGATTGAAAGAACGCTATAATTTCCGTCGAGTTCTTTGTTCCGAAGGGATCCTCAAGACAAGCGAGTTTAAATGCTTTAACAGGTATTGGCTAATAAGCTTTTGGTAAGCGTAGCGCTCACTAACAATACACCGGAACGGAACCTCCTCTTTATGAGTCTTAGCAGTGAAAAACATGGTAAAAGTCTTTTTTTTTTGCACTTACTTATAGAACTTGCCAACTGTTCCAATTCCAAGTTCTTGCAGAGGGCGACAGCTCGCGATTTCACTTTACTGGGCTTGAGGCTCGTCAGAGTGAAGTTCTTTTCCACCGCGCAGCGGGTCTTTTCTTTGTGGATTCCGGGCGGCACCACCACAAACCCTCCTTCCTTGTCAGATTGTAGCAACCGCAGATGTCTTTCCTTGCAAAAGTGACGACGGCGTTGATTCCAGACCGGTCGCTTGGGGACTTCTTCGATACTGTTCTTGACAGAGCATCCACTCCGTCCAGCAAGCAGCGCTCCCGATTCTCCGGAGACGCTTTCCCAGCAATACACCTATTCAGTGACAGGTGCTCGTGTGCCCTAACCGCTGGTTCGAGGCTGAACTTCGGTCCCTTCTCAAGAACCTTGTTGACTTCATCCGTAATCTGACTTCATCCGTTTTTATGGCTCTTTACACCTTTTTACTTTCACTGTTCATAGTCAAGTGTGCTTTTTTTCTCATTTCGTTATCATCCCTTGTTTGATTCAGTTGACTTTTAGCTTGTTCACCCTGTTATGCTTCTTTCGCTTTTATGGCTCTTTACACCATGTGGCGTTGACTGCATCTGATTATCTTTGCCACTGCCTTCCTATATATTGTACGAGTTTCGCTCAATAAAAATTCAGTTGCCAGTTCAGCGCTCTTTCCTGTCCCTTCTTCGTTTCGCCTTCGGGCTTCTTTCGCGCTGTTTTCACTCATGCCACAATGAACCAACTAGCCCAGCAAAAAGTTCAGCTCAGTATGACTTCTAACTGACTGAACCCATAGCCTCTGGCTATGGGTTCAGTCAATGTTTTGGTAATTTGTATGGCAAAAGTAGAAATAAAATTAATGAATAATGAATGAATACGTGCGACGGGAAATGCATTCCGGGTACGGTAATAGTGGTCGACAGCGTCGGACCATCTTTGTGCGGCAAAGACACAATCGAGGCATTCAACGAGGCTGGGCTGGCAATGTTGTCGCGTGTGGTCGCGACTGTGCAACCGGTCGGGATAAGAGCTGCCAGCACGGAACTGCAAGAGCTGCTCAACGAATATGCTGGCGTGTTTTCTCCAGGACTCGGCGTATGCAAGGGACCACCGGTGACATTGCAGCTCAAAGAGAATGCGTGTCCAAGGTTTTTTAAGGCCCGTATGGTCCCCTACGCTTTGAGGGATAAGATGTTGGGAGCGCTGGACCAACTTGTGCAAGATGTCCTGGCGCCGGTGAAAACCGCCGAATGGGCAACACCAGTGGTACCCGTTTTAAAGGACGATAGGTCTCTCCGGGTGTGCGGAGATTTTCGTATGACAGTGAATGCAGCCACAATGTTGGAACAGTACCCGTTGCCTCGAGTGGACGACATTTTTGCTAAGCTAAATGGCGGAGAAGTATTTACGACGTTGGACTTGCGCCAAGCCTACAACCAGCTACCTTTAGACGGGGATGCCAAAAAGATAGCAGTCCTCAACACTCAGAAAGGCCTCTTGTGTTTCAATAGATTACCTTTTGGCGTAAATTCTGCTCCAGCTATATTCCAGAGGCAGATGGACGCGCTGCTGAGCGATATTCCAGGAGCGCAGGTGTACCTGGATGATATATTATCATCGGTGAAAAAAAGGACGATGTATCAAGGCTGAAGAGGATGCTGCAGCGCGTGCGGGAGTACGGTCTCCGACTGCACAAGGACAAGTGCATATTCCGGCAAGACGAAGTCAATTTTCTCGGCCATCGGATCGACGCTAAGGGCCTGCGACCGAAGGACAATAACATCAAAGCCGTTGTCGAAGCCCCAGCACCTACTTCATTTCATTTCATTTCATTTTATTACCTTAAAGACCCCTCGCGGGGTATTACATAAGGGGTGGGATTAGCAGAAAAGGTACAAGAAAATGCCATTTGTGATCATGAACAAAAAATGTTGTTTAGATTGCTTGCAAATGATGAAGGACAGGTGATGTCGACGATATGCTGGGGAAGGCCGTTCCAATCTTTAGCTGCACGTGGGAAGAAGGAGGCTGAAAAAGTAACAGTTCGGGCACGTGGGCGAAAAACTTGAAGCGTGTGGCTAGTGCGGTGAGAAATGTATGATGCTGGCGTGATATAAGGGGCACGGTTAAGTGATGAGTAAAAGAACTTGTGGTACAGTGATAGCGTGGCTATGCGACGACGAACGGAAAGAGGCGATAGTGCTGATTTGGTTTTTAAGGCTGAAACACTGACGTCGTAGGAGTAAGAAGAGTGAATGAACCTTGTAGCGCGGTTTTGAACGGCTTCTAGATCGTTTACGAGGTTAATATGATGCGGGTCCCATATGGCGGATGCATATTCAAGTTTAGGTCTAATGAGTGACTTGTAGGCGAGCAATTTCACGTGATGTGAGGTGAGGCGAAGGTGACGTTTAAGAAATCCCAGAGTTTTGTTAGCCGATGATATCACGTTAGCAACATGTGCATTCCATGTTAGGTCATTAGATAATGTGACGCCTACGTATTTGAAAGATGATACAGATTCTACGGACTCGTTAGCGATTTTGTATTGGAAGGCATGACTCTTTTTGCGAAGGGTGATGGAAAGAAGCTTGCATTTGCTAGGGTTGAGGGTCGTAAGCCAATCTGCGCACCACTGTTCAATTTGTTTAAGGTCCTGCTGGAGGGCTTGATCAGTTATGTTTGTTACTTGGCGGTAAATTACGCAGTCGTCAGCGAACATTCGAATTTGGCAGGATACATACTTCAGTGAGTGAGCTGACAGCTTTTCTCGGACTTGTAAATTATTAGGGCAAGTTCTTGCCCAATCTGGCCACTGTGCGGTCTCCGGTGTACGCCCTCCTAGCTAAAAGGGCCAAGTGGCAGTGGAACAAGAAAAAGCTGTTCAGAAAGTTAAGCAGGCAAGTGTGGCTTCCAAGCTCCTTGCCCATTTCGACCCGGATAAGCCACTGAGGCTCTAGTGCGGCGCGTCACCAGTAGGCATTGGGGTGGTTTTGTCCCACCGTGTGAAAGGTGTTGACTACCCCATCGGGTTCCGGTCCAGGACACTCACCAAGGCAGAGCGTAACTACTCTCAGTTAGAGAAAGCAGCACTGGCACTGGTGTTCGGTGTCGCACGGTTCAAGGACTACTTGTACGGACATCAGTTCGTGTTAGTAACCGACCACAGGCCTCTTACTGGTTTATTCAATCCAGGCAAAGCAATACCACCGATGGCGGCTGCGAGAATCCAGCTCTGGGCCTTGTTCCTCGGCAACTACAGCTACACATTGCAGTACCACAAGGGCAGCGAGAGTTCCTATGCCAACGCCCTCAGTCGCTTGCTATTGCCGGTTACGGAGCCGCGGGATGTCGCTGCCGACGAGTACGTTTTGTATGCCCAGTGTCTTGAGGAAACGGCGGTCGGCGCCCGGGAAGTTGAAGAAATGACAAACCGAGACGCCACTCTTCAACAGGTCAAAAGATGGATTGCAGACGGATGGCCACCGTATCTACCGCAGGATCTTGAGCATCTCCGGGCGTACATCAACAGAAGAACAGAGCTAACCGTGAGCCACCATTTGGTGTACTGGGGACATCGCGTTGTTCTATCTATGGCTGCGGCAAAGCGTTTGTTGTGTCTGCTCCATGAAAAGCACGGCGACAACGCTGCGATGCCACCAGCACAGATACCTTTGGCGTGGCCAGCAACCGGGGAAAGATGGGGCAGACTACACGCAGATTTCGCAAGGCCAATGGACGGACATATGGTATTGGTCGTCGTAGACTCCGAAACGAAATGGATGGAAGCAATTCCAATGAAAATTGCCACATCGCAAACAACGGTCGACGCACTACGGTCAATATTTGCACGCTTCGTACAAAAAGCGCAAAACACGACACTCACAAGAAAGGTGGACAGGACAAGCGCGTTGTCCTGCCCACCTTTCTTGTGAGTGTCGTGTTTTGCGCTAACTTTTGTACGAAGAATAATGCACCGACTAGCCCACCAACAAGTGTTATTTTGCACGCTTCGGCCTTCCAAAAACCTTCGTAAAAACAACGTAAAAAGCAACTCACAACAGCCCCTTATCACCCACAAACGAATGGTTCAGCCGAAAGAGCTGTGCGCACGCTCAAGGAAGGTCTAAAAAAAAATTTCTGCCTCTCCCGTAAACGAGAGTAGAGTAAGCATGAAATGTTTACGGGCCTAATGTCATCTCGGTGGACACCCGAACCGCACCGTACAGGAAGGGAGGAACGCCACCACCCGTTCAGCGCGATGCCTTGCCATTTGAACGCAAGGTTTTTTGAGGAAAGGAAATGGCGCAGTAATTCTCTGCCATCTCGGTGGACACCCGAACCGCACCGTAAAGGAAGGGAGGAACGCCACCACCCGTTCGGCGCGATGCCTTGCCATTTGAACGCAAGGTTTTTTGAGGAAAGGAAATGGCGCAGTAATTCTCTGCCATCTCGGTGGACACCCGAACCGCACCGTAAAGGAAGGGAGGAACGCCACCACCCGTTCGGCGCGATGCCTTGCCCTTTGAACGCAGCGCTTCTCCCCCGGATCACGTATGAGAACGAAGTGTAACGTGGCATTTATGTGCTTTTTGCACGCGTTATTAGAAATCGGAAATTATAATTCCGTGCATTATCAAACCCACAGCTCCACTGATATCTTGATAAACATTGAGAAGGCACTGGCAGCAGTTATTTTTTGTCTCGTTTGGAGATCAACCGGCGCTTGCATGCCGGTCGCGTAGGAGGGCTTAGAGAGTCTCGTTAAATCTCGTCAAGTCTCGCACGGTGCCTGGATGTTCTCGTTTCAGAGCCCGGATGAGTGGATTTCAGTGCCCGGATAACTGGAATTCAGTGCCCGGATGACTGGAATTCAGTGCCCGGATGAGTGGATTTCAGTGCCCGGATGAGTGGATTTCAGTGCCCGGATGATAGCTCTCGGTCTCGGCGTGACGTCACCAGACTGCCGAGAACGGGAGCTAAAAGCATTTCATGCTTAAAAAAAAAACCCTGGAAAAGACCGCGAAATGCGTATAGCTCGGTTTTTGTTCCGATATCGCCGAACGCCTGTAAAGGATGGCAATTCACCCGCGGAACGCTTGTTCGGTTAACAGATAAGAACAAAGATGAAGTGCATCACGCCCGGTGAGAAGTCGGCAGAAAGCCAGCCAAGAGTAGGTGCGACTAAATTGCATGTTGGAGAACCGGTCTGGATGCGCAATTTCAGAACAAGTCGCAAGTGGATTCCAGGAGTAGTGCATGGTCAACAGGGTTCGAGGATGGTCTCCGTTGACTCGGAGCAAGGTCTTCAGCGGCGGCACTTGGCCCAACTGAGACGTCGGACTGAATCAGAAGGCAGAGCCCCTGGAGAGGTTAGCAAGCGGGAACCTGCGGACGACGCTCCGACCATGTCGCGAGATAGCCCAGAAGCATCCGGGACGGAATCTGGCCCCCCGGGTTTGCGAAGATCAACCAGACAGCGACGGCCACCTGTACGCTTTTTTCTTTAAGAGGGGAGAGATGATTCGTCGTCGGCAAACCTTGTCATGACCACGTGATCACAACGTCACCGGCGGGCTATAAAAAGAGCTGCCTGAATAAATCGTTCGTTCTTGTTGCGGCATTCCTGCTGATGCTATATAACATACAGCACTCACTGTGGCCAGCGAGTCTACTCGTTCTTCTGCAATTTCCTTACGAAGAGAACCGTCAACATCACCGGCACAAAACAAACAACGCAAGTGAAGATGGGCACGAGAGGCACTCCGCAAGAGGCAGTACTGTCCCCACTTCTCTTCAACATTGCACTACTAAATCTCCCACCTCTTCTCAACCGGGTATTGGGCATGTACTATCGCGCTCAATATGAGTTGCAACGCGCGGTCATCGACCGGGGCTCGTTCCGTGGTGTGCCTCCTCCAAACGGTCGCTCGGAATTCTGGGAGAAACTTTTTCCTGAGCGGGGGTGCTGTTGTTTCCTGGAACAGCAGTTTCTCCCAGAATTCCGAGCGACTGTTTGGAGGAGGCACACCACGGAACGAGCCCCGGTCGATGACCGCGCGTTGCAACTCATATTGAGCGCGATAGTACGCCACGCCCTGTACGCTGGTGATATAACTACCCGGACAACCACGGGAAGTTGGGAACGATTGAAGAACAACTGCAAACAGCGGCAACAACAGTTCAAAATTATGCACGGGCGTGTGGACTAGCGTGCTCACTGAAAAAATCTGAACTCATTGTCTTCCGTCAACGCAAGAATCAGGGCACCATCAACATCCGCGTTGACAACTCACCCATCAAGGAAGTTCAGACCCTCAAGATACTGGATCTATACATATATAACAATGGCAACAACCTCCTCACCCTCCAGAAACTACGGCTCGTGAGCGAGCAAATCGCCCAGATGATCGCCAGGATAACGACGCGGAAATCATGGATCCGAGAAGAAGATACTCTGCGACTGGTGCAGGCTTTCGTCGTAATCCGCGTCGTCTACGCAGAGTCCTACCTCCGCCTCAAGAAGCGTGACATCAAAAACCTCGACATCAGAATCAAAACAGCCTACAAGAAGGCCCTGGGCCTCCCTATTGCGACATCGACGGACCGGCTCTTACGACTGGGTGTGCACAACACGATAGACGAGCTGATGGAGGCACACCTCACGGCGCAGGTGGTGCGGCTTTCCATTACTCGGACTGGCCGACAAGTCCCCAGTGATTTAAACATCAATTGCCCCCGACAGCTGGACACCAAAAAAGACATTCCAGCCTCATGGAGAGGACTATTCAAGGCAGCTCAACTACTCAGGAATATGCACCCAGATTTTCACCAGTCAAGACGACAAGCAGGAGCCGAAGCCATGAAAAGGCACTACGGCGGGCGCGAGGGCGTGTTCTACGTCGATGCTGCGGGTCCCGAGCAGGGAATGACGGCCGTCGCGGCAGTGCACCAAAATAAAACAGTGGACGGACTAGTACTGGCTAGCCAGGACATACTGGCTGCGGAAGAAGTGGCGATTGCTCTAGATGCAACACACACTAGCTCAGAATACATTCTCACAGATTCACAGACAGCGTATCGCAATTACCTCAGGGGCCTGGTCGCACCACTAGCAGCTAAAATCCTGCAAGATAGCTGCACCCGTGGCTACCAACCCACACAAAAACACTTAATATGGGTACCAGGTCACCAAGGCATCCCAGGGAATGAGAGTGCACATCATTCCGATCATTTCTCCATACTTCAGCACTTAAGATTATCCCGTCGGGTAATTCCCTCCGCCGGCTACGACGCTGGACAAAGGGGAGGAACTACACCTCCGAAAGCTACAGACCGACACTTACATCAACCCACGAAGACTGCACGCTATAGACGCGGAGTCATTTGACTCACACTGCAAATCCTGCGGGGAGAAGGCGGACCTGTACCATATGGTGTGGGCCTGCCAACGAAATCAGGGGGTCACTGTCAATAACCAGCCAACGCAGGAGGGGTGAAGAGGCAGCTCTGACCAGCTCGGACGAAACGAGTCAAAAGAAACTCATCGAAAGAGCCTGCTCAGCAGCCTACGCCAATGGGGTTCCGGACTGAGAGCTCCAACCGCCGCTGCAACCTGCTAAACTATTTCATTAAAATATTTCACCAAAGAAAAAACTAGCGGGAATAAAACAGTGGACAGAGAAGCAGACGGGATACACGCTAGACATCAACTCAAGTTTAACAGACATTCAAGTTCAGATTCTCAGTTCACCAAATCACGTCCGCACATGCGAAAGAAACTCAACTTTTCAAAGATTTCCTTGCATATCGGAAGAGCAAGCAATCCGAAAATTCATAGCAAGGTGATGCGCTTCTTTCGTGCTATCTATGGCAACTCTTTTTCCAGTCAGGGCAATTGAAGGGGCGCTTCGCACTCGTCTCCTGGTGGTTCAACAGCGCAAACACAAACAGACCAAGAAGGAGACAAGACACACACACAGCGCTGAACTTTTATAGCGGTTTTACCTTTTACCAGCTCTAGGAGATTGTTGACATTGCGCACGTGCGCTGTTTATTCGTGTGTGTATATTATGGCGTGCTTTCTCCTAATAAAAAATCAGTTGTAAGTTCAGCGTTGTGTGTGTGTCTTGTCTCCTTCCTGGTCTTTGTGTGTGTTTGCGTTGTTGAACCATCATTATGAATCTACAGCAACTAGCCCAATCTGCAGTTCTTCTCGTCTCCTGCTTTATCAATGCAAAAACTTCAAAAATCTTCCTATCAGCTTCAACAAAGCTAGCTTTTGGGCCAGTTGGTCGGACATACTTGGAAAGAAAGAACTGCGGCTTCAGACAGGACGAAGGCGAGAACTGCACAGGGCTAGGGGTAAACTTGCGACTAAAGTTTATTGAAGAACACCCGTACCAGCAAAGACTGGTAGCCGCGTACCACAAAGAAAAAAGGACAAACCAATATGGTCTCCGACAAAGGTCGCCGAGATAACCACCAAAACTGCACAGAAAAACGCGATATCATGTACGTCACAGGTTGATAAAACACCTTGTCTGTTTATCCAAAAGAGCCACGGGCGGCTCACTTACAAGACCAAGTTTGCACGTATGCGCCACTTCCAGAATCTCCCTTTCTAGTCTTCTTCTTCCCTTTCCGATAGTGGTGGCCTCATTCAGCAAGGGGTGGCAACCATCGCATTCTCGGCAATGTTTTGGAAGACTGGCCCCGTTGTCGGTTTTTTTTTTCATTGGTATGGAGGCAGAAGTTGCATGGGCAAAAGCCGGTAGTCCCCGCGAACAAAGCCGTGCTTGAAGTCGCACCCTGTGTGCGCAGGATGACTCATAACCTGAAGAGGGTGGCGGGAAGCAGGGACTTGTCTTTTCAGTTCCTTGCATCTAATCCCAACTCTGCAAGCGCGTGGCGGATGGTTAGCGCAGGGTCGCGTGTACGACCAAGCATGAACTATGTCCACTGTGCCACTAATGTGGTCTAACGATGCGGCAGCGTTTACGCTGGGCCAACGACAGTCTGCGACAGCTCCACCGGTCTCTGGAGCCCGACAATGGGGCCAAAACACTGCCGAGAAGGCGATGGTTGCTACCCCTGACTGATTAGGGCCACCATTATCGGAAAGGCTAGAACAAGACCAGAAAGGGAGATTCTGGAAGTGGCACATATGGATATTCCATGTCGACGCACTAAGGTATCTCCAGAGCTTTTGGAATGCTACATAAAGTACCGTAAAGTACCTCATACATAAAGTAGCTCACAGAAAGTACATAAAGTACCTCCTTCCTCCAAAAACAAAGCAAAAAATTTACTGTGCCCTTGTTCACTCACGTTTTGCAAACTCTTCTCTGATGTGGTTAACAACAACCTAGACAAACCCAAACTCACTGTTATCTTTACAAAAGCGAGCATTACGGGCAATAGGCAACGTTCCTTTTACGGAAAGTATTTTTCCGTACTTCACCCGCTATAGCAGTCTGCGATAAAACAGTTATTCAAACTTAAGCTCTCGCTGGAAACCCTACGCCAGCAGAAAATAAACTGTACGTCCTCTAAAGAAAAATATCCTGCTAAGCAGAACCCATATGAGCTAAAACAATGTAATTAAGACCAAATAACGAACAGATTATGGCCTAACAGTACCTTTTGCTGGGCTAGTTGGTGTGACACTGTGTTCAGAAAAGAAAAAACAGCGCTGTTTTTTCTTTTCTGAAGATTATGGCCTACAGAGATTAACATCACTGATTCCAGAACTCCTGAATGAATACCCCGATACACTGAGCCTCCTGCAGAGTAAAGTCTCTTGAACACAATTAAAAAAAAAAACAAGCAAAAGCAATATTTTTTTCAGAGTTCGTGAGCTTAGTCTGGTTTACTGGCTGTAGTGCCAGAGCCCACATTTCGCTGGCTGGCCTCTCTGGAAACAAGCGCTGCGCGCCCGCCGTCGCTCAAAGCAGGCCCAGACTTTCTCGGACAAGTCGCGACATGCAGCGTGACTCATCCCGTCGCCGCGGCGCCGACACGGACCCTTCCTCCTCTCCTCCTCTCCGTCGGTGCGAACTCCTTCGACGCTCGCCGGCTCTCGACCATTGGTCTAATTTGAACGGTGGCCAGTGATTGGAGGATTTGAACGGCTGGCTGCCGTAACCGTTACCAGCGGCTATAAAAACGGAGCCGCGCTGAACCCGAGCAGCAGACGGGCAGCAGAAGAGCCATCACGCCGGAGCTACGCTCGCCGCCGGGGCCGCCCTTCTTCTTTGTGCTAGCCCGTGGTGCTCTTGTCCTTGCATCATGTGAAAGCCCTTGTACATACTGTACATAAACGTCCTTTTACTCACCGTCGCCTCGACCGTTTCCTGGCTCGGACACTCAGTCCCAACAGTGGATGGCAGCTGCGGGATCGACCGGCGTCAGCTACCTCGGCGCGGTGATTGCCTGATGTTTTCCCCTCAATTGCCAGACTGCTCTAGCACACGTGATTGTAGTCTAGAGTAGGGCTGTGTATTGCACTGGAGAGAGCTTTGCTGTTTCGAGCCAAGTCGGAGCGCTTTGAAACGAAAGCTGGTGCAGAGGTAGTAAACGAGGCGTTTTGGAAAGAATTACTTGCGCGTGTCATACTAGTAGTGCTATAGTAGTGAACGGCAAGGGAATTCTAAGAAAAGGGCAAACTACAAGAGGCTATTGTGCGCGATGGAGAACTTTAAAGTGAAGGAACTCATCGGAATTTGTGAAGAGTTGGGCATTGATTTGGGCCCCGCAAAACGAAAGCATGCGGTTCTTGAGATCATGCGAAAGGAGAATGTAACGGCTGAGGAAGCCAATGAGGCCTGGGAAGAGATCACAGAACGCCGTGAGCGCGAGGAGGCCGAAAGACGCCGTGAGCGCGAGGAGGCAGAAAAACAGAAGCAGCGTGAGCGCGAGGAGGCAGAAAAACAGAAGCAGCTTGAGCTCGAAGAGGCAGAAAAACGGAGGCAGCTTGAAATAAAACAGCATGCTCGCGCTAAGAAACTGATGGACCTGGAGCTTGAAGCGCATCAGATCGATTTCGAGAGATATAAAACATTGTCCGCTCTGCATGAGACTAACGGTCAACAGCTGAGAGACAGTCCGCAGCCCTTCGTGATCGCCCAAGATATGGCGAAATATTTGGCGGATTTCGAGCGCGTCTGCGAGAGAAAACGCGTTGAGCGGAATGGTTGGGCACAGAAGTTGGTAGCCCTGCTTTCCAGCGAAGCGTATGACGTTGTCAAGCGCCTGTTGGACGACGGCTTGGCGGACTACGACGAGCTGAAAAGTTTCCTACTGGCGAGATATAACGTGTCACCGCTGGACCTTCGCCAAAGGTACCTGCGAGAGAATAGCACCCCATCGTTTAACGATTTTCCCTACCAGTTTAAAGCCGACATTTTAGAGTGGCTCGAAAATGCTGAAGGGTCGGATGATCGTGACACAGAGGTAGAGTGCGTAGCTGTAGAGCAGAGCTGCCAGTGCGGCACAGAGGAAGGTAGTCCGTACGGGGCAGGTGTAACTGCTGCTGTAACATTGGGAATTGCCCCGCATTCGCCAACCGAGAAAACCTCTGTTCCATCGGATAAGGTAGTCACAGCATCGGACGATGCACTTCCAGAGGTCTTACCCATTGAAATTGTGGCGGAGTTACCGGAAAGCGAATCTCCTAGCGTGTCGAAAGCAGGAGAAGTTGCCGAACAGGGCAGAGAGGACGTCCGTCTGGACATTAATGAAAACGCTTGCGCCGACGCAAGCGAAGTAGATGAGGACGGCACACCGTGTTGTGCAGCGCGTTCGGCAGAAATGCAGAAACCCGACACTTACGATCAACGGAAGCAGGTGCATATAGAGTTTGCGGACGCGGAGTTGTGCGCTAGTGTTTGCAGCGAGCGATGCGAAACGAGTCCCGTGCTTTCGCACTGCTCTGAGCTTTGCGACTTTCCAGAAAGCAGCTGCAGTGGCGAGAACATCGCGACTGAGTGCAGAGCCGACCCTCATCCCCAATCGCCTAAAACCCGTCAGGAAAACGACGAGAGCTGTATGCCAGCACTCATGTCAGGAGAAAACACTGGTTCGTCAGTGCCTGAAGAAGCTAAGGCGCTGGACGACAGTGGACAACAGAACGTTCCAGACTACATAGCGACGGTAGACGTCAACCCGTCCGAGAAAGATGCGGACGAATGCGCACTCAGAGACGCTGAGCAGGAAGAGCGCAGCTTTGAGGAACTTAGTGAAGGCGCCATAGATAGGTCTGATCTAGGTAGCGCACGTGAATCGGCTGCGAATCATAGTGACATTGTCAGAGAACAGGAACCTAGACGACGGAAGCAGCATGTGCTTCCTCAGGAGAAAATGATAGGAAAGCACAAGAAAGAAAGCTGCAACCGGAAGGAAAGTCACAGCCAGTTCCGAAAAGTGAGCTATCACCACAAGGTGACCGACAAACAGTGCTGCCGCCGAAAGGACAGTGAAGGCAAGCTCGAGAGAGAGAGCTGTCACCGAAAGACGATGAAAGGCAGGCAAAAGAAAGAGTGGTGCCGCCGAAAGATGAAAGGAAGGCATAAGAAAGGCGGTCGCCGCCGAAAAGAGAGAAAGGGCAAGCGCGCGGAGATGGGTTGCCACCATCGGAAGCGCCAACGTCGCCGGCAAAATGACTCTAGTAAAGTAAGTCACGTTGTTAGCCCTGAAACTAGCGTCAGAATCAGAGCTAAAGAAGTGTTCCAGGCGTCGCTATCGCGCAAAGCGAAACACATAAGTGTGCTGAGGCAGATGGATCTGGGCAGTAGAATAGACTGCAAAAAGAAACCGTGCAAGCATTCGCGCGGGACAGAGTTTCAAGGCAGGAAACCGATATTGAAGAGGGCGTTGCGCAGCAGGCGAAAAATTAAGAAGCAGGACAAGCGTGAATCTTGCCGCCAGCACGGAGAGAGGAAGACGCGCAAAGGCGCGTGCTCTCATGCAGGCTCTCGCTTTTCGCTGCATTCACGGGAGAAACCGCGCTCCCACAGAGAGCGGCACGCGCGCGGAAGGAAAGCGCGTGTACGGCTCAAAGAGCGAAAGATTGTGCGAGGCCGCAGTGACAGGGGCAAGAAAATGACCAAGAAGAAACCGTCTAAGCGCTCAGCCAAGCACAGTTATCGCGATAGAAAGCCGCGATTCGAAATGACGCCACTTAGTAGGCGTAAAATCAAAAGGCCGTGTAGAGGCGAACTACACACCGAGCGGAAAGGCAAACGGGTGCGCGAGAAAATCAAGACTCGTGCAAGGTCTGACTTGCCCCCACGAACAGAGAGAAAGAAAGAACGGTCCCATCGGAAGCGCTGCGCACTCGCTATGGGACGTCGCGACTGGCGCGCGAAGCGCAAAGAAAGGGACAAGTTGCCAGTCTATGAAAGCGAATCGCTCTCGTACTGTAGCTCCCGTAGAAACTGGAAAGACAAGTACAGAGAGAAAGAAAAACGCGTATACCGCGAAAGAGGCAGAGACATTAGCTACCGCGGTAGTAGAGAGAGAAAGAAAAGCGCGTCTACCGTGAAAGAGGCAGAGACGTTAGCTACTACGGTAGTAGAGAGAGAGAGAGAAAAGCGCAGCACAGCGAAAGAGGCAGAGTCACTAGTTTCCGCTGTAGCGGGTGTCGTTTACCGTCCGTTAGAAGCGAGGAAAACGCGAACGTAGACGCACTAAGCCGTGTGTTCTAAGCAAGGCTGGCTTCGCCTCCTCGTGACCTACATTTTGTCTCTTCGCGAACGGTTGTCAAGTTCGCTCGTAGATCGGGGAAAAATTGATGTCCTCATTTGTGGCCTCAACTGAGTGCTTTCCTGGCCGACTGATCTCAAGAGAGCAAATTTATTTTGCATTCATTTTATTCCGTGTTACGTGTTTGACACTTTGTTTGAGTTTATTACTTTAGAGTTATTGTATCCCACATGTGTCTCTTGTAGAAGAGGGAACAAAAAGGGGACAGAAATATAGCCAGCAGAGTTTTTTGTGACATTGAAGTCTGGTGTTTTGACGGGTGACGGAGGGCACTTGCTCGTGTTGGGTGTTGCCTGTTGTCGGTCGGTTCTTGGCAACATGCAGAACGATCCACGACCGATGCTGAGAAGCAAGCTCTTCCGAAGGACCGAGTGAAGCTGATCCCGGCACCTGGACGACAAAGCTGCGGAGCAGTGATCCTGTCCTGACGAGCGGGACCTGTTCATGGAAAGGAGCCTGGAGCTACCTGCGGCTGAACACCGGACGAGAACTTGGAGGAGCCTGGCGTACGAGCGCGCCCCGCATCCGAGCCACGCGGAAGTAGCTCGTCTTCGCGGCGCATTGTCTGGCGGCGGTGGTGCTGTAGTGCCAGAGCCCACATTTCGCTGGCTGGCCTCTCTGGAAACAAGCGCTGCGCGCCCGCCGTCGCTCAAAGCAGGCCCAGACTTTCTCGGACAAGTCGCGACATGCAGCATGACTCATCCCGCCGCCGCGGCGCCGACACGGACCCTTCCTCCTCTCCGTCGGTGCGAACTCCTTCGACGCTCGCCGGCTCTCGACCATTGGTCTAATTTGAGCGGTGGCCAGTGATTGGAGGATTTGAACGGCTGGCTGCCGTAACCGTTACCAGCGGCTATAAAAACGGAGCCGCGCTGAACCCGAGTAGCAGACGGGCAGCAGAAGAGCCATCACGCCGGAGCTACGCTCGCCGCCGGGGCCACCCTTCTTCTTTGTGCTAGCCCGTGGTGCTCTTGTCCCTTGTATCATGTGAAAGCCCTTGTACATACTGTACATAAACGTCCTTTTACTCACCGTCGCCTCGACCGTTTCCTGGCTCGGTCACCCAGGCCCAACAGTGGTGGCAGCGGTGGGATGCCAAAACCCAACATGTCTCTAGTTTATTTTGATTGTTACAACTACTTTCTTTTTCACCAACAGTGTATGTCTGAATGATATCGGAATGATGTGTCTCAATGATGTGAAATGATCTCAAATTACGTTGCTGCGAATGCTGCCAGGATGGCACAGCCTTGTCAGGCTCTTTTCGGGCCTTTTGTTGTGCCTCTCGGGACAATCTGTTCTTGAATCGTCTCTAATAAAAAAAGAAACTTGGCTTGACACATATGTAAGTATAGCACTTTTTGATAAAGAGACACGGTGTTGTATCAACCTGTGACGCACATGATATCGCGCTTTTCTGTGCAGTTTTGGTGCTTAGCTCGGCCACCTTTGACGTGAGACCATAATGGTTTGTTCCTTCTTTCTTTGTGGTGCGCAGATACCCCGTTTTGCTGCCACTGGTGTTTTTCAATAAACCGTAGTCGTAATTGTTTACCGCTCGCCCTGTGCACTTTTCGTCTTCACCCTGCTTTTGAAATCGCGGTTTTTTCCCTACAACTACTCCCTATCAGCCTGTGTTGTGACTCTACCCCCCCCCCCCCCCCCCTGACTCTCTTTGTGTGTTCCCGTCACATCTGTATCCACACAGGCCATTCCCAGAGGCAGTGCGTGGTGGTCTTTCTCCCTGCACGCGCTCCCATGCGAGCTCCTGAAAAGAAAGGTGGAACCGGACACGAGGGACGGATGCGACTCCTTGATTCCACGTACCTCCACATCTGCCTAACTGCCACGACGTGTTTTTCCCGACTTCCCCTTAAACCGCGCCCAACGCAGCAGTATTGACCCTGCGACCTTGTGTGTACATTCGCCAGGGTGACATGACTCAACGCCTGCTGCCAGGTGTGGAGACAAGCGTCTGCCGTTCAACCGCGCCTCACTCTTTTGTCAACTGCGCGGGTGACGTCTCTGCAGGTGTTCGCCTTTGGGCGTTTCCTTGAAACAAGATATGGGATCCACCTGGCCGGAAGGGGCACTTCCGGGTATCCAGGTGGCTCAGCCGAGGAAGACGATGGAGCTGGGAACGCCCTTAAGGAGTACCCGGACGATGTCCTACGATTGGTCGAAAAAGGCGGGAAGACCTCGGGAGGGACTATTAAAAGCCCCACGACACGTTCATAGAGGAGCGATTCCCTCAGCGTTTCCCTGAGACTTCACAGCTTTTACTCTGTTTGTCATTGCTTGTAAATAACTTTGTAAATATGTGAATACAGTTTTTCCTTTGCTTCTCCTACTCCCTGTCTCCGGCCCACGTTCCTTCCTCCGTCGGCACGGCGGCGGGGCTCCTGGACCCGATTCCTGGTGGAACACGCTACTAGCCCGGCTAAACATAGCAACTGGTTGGCAGCGGCGGGATCGTCCACGCTTGGTCCTGGCTTCAGCAGTGGTGAGCGCTTGACTTTCTTTAAGAATCTGCCAGGCTGATAACTCTGCAAATTTTATCAGAACCTGTAGATTGTTTTTCTGCACGTGCTCGCTAATGTACTTCACGTAGCAGCTTATTTTGAAAGTCCTCGTTCGGAAGTTGCCATGGATTTGAGCCAACTAAGGAAGCCAGAGTTGATTTTGCTGTGTGGAAAGCTGGGTATTGAGGTCAGGAAAAATCATAGAAAGCCGCAGCTGATTGAGGCTATTAAGGAATGTGGTGCTGAGGGTGACAAATTTTTGGAGACCCGGGAGGTCATTCAGGAGGGAGTCGGAAGCGCTGAGGAGGAGGCCGACAGGGTTGAAAAAGAGCGCAAGGAGGAGGCCGAAAGAGTAGAAGAAGAACGCCTTTACCGCAAGGAAGCCGCTAAGGAGGAGGCTGACAGGATAGAAAAAGAACGCCTTTATCTGTTTGGAGTTGCGAATGGCACAGGCGAAGTGCGCCGAGAGTAATTCGACATCAAATCAGGAGGTTTCGGCGCGAAAAGAAATTAAATTTGTGACGGAACAGCGCAAAACACCGGGACAAGAGACAAGACAGCGCTTGTCTCTTGTCCCGGTGTTTTGCGCTGTTCCGTCACAAATGGATAACCAACATGCCCAAGCTGCTGTCCTGTAAGAAATTAAAGTAGTGAATGAAAACTGCGTGTCTTTGCCCATTGCCCGCGTCGCGATCGAGAGCCCGCTCGGGGTGCGTCTGACCGAGGCAGCCGTTTCCCAAAACCTGCCTAAGCAGCATCTCTCGATTTTCTCTAATCGCTCGGATATGCTGCCCAAAGAAAAGGGCCTTAGTTTTGGAGATAACGCTGCGCAGGTCCTCACCATTTCGAAGGCTCGTGAATTCGCAGCGCCAGCAGAGCACGTAGTTGAAGAGGGCAAACCTGAACCTGTAAACCTGATAAATTCTCACGGTGGTGAGCTAGAGCAGGCTTTCTTACAAACTGTCGATGAGGCGAACGCCGGCGGCTTAGCCTGTGACGGATCCGCAATAGCTATTGACGCGCCACGCAAACCAACGGCGAGGGTTTGCACAGAGCGACAGCGTACAGAGGGGGCCAAACGGGAAGAGTTAATGAAGGGGAAAGTGCGGCTGATGTTGACTGCTGCACGAAAAACCGGACAACCGTGTAACCGCCCCAATTGGGCACCTCAGCGCTCAAGAGTTCGCACGTACCGCATGAAAGGAACACAAGCCAAGAGAACGCAACGCGCGAACCAAATCCGAGAGAGGGGGATACGCTGGCACGGCATTCGCACTCGTTCGTTCCCTTCTCGCGTTCTGCTTTCTAAGCGCCAGCCAAACTTCAGAACCGCGAGACTTGGACGAGGAACAGTTCAGGGTCCCAAGCTGAAGTTCCTAGCCTTGTGTCATTTTGCACCCGCTGGAGCAGCTATCGGACCGCGGACGCGCAGGGGGCGGCTGAAGAATAGGAATTAGTACATTCCTTGAGTCACAACGCTCTTGGTGGGCGGATACGAGGAATAATCCCGTCTTAATTGAATGCTTGTCTCTTTTTTTCATTTAACTCCTGTACAGAAATGGAAGCGAAATTTTGGAGCTTGGCGTTGCGGGAACCTTCAGTTTACATGCGTTGCAGAAAAGTGCTAGATCATGGCAACTCTTATGGCCTCAGCCGAAGCTTTCCCGTGTAATGCCCTTCCCTGACTCCCCAGACGTTAATCCACTGAGCAAATTTGCATTTTCTTTTTTGTTTAGCATGCATCATTTTTTTTTCGGTATGTGTGTTCCGCAGCTCCACCTTCACTTTGTGCTCTCACGGGAGGTTGCTTTCTGTGACATAAACCGTGCTACTGCACCCATCAAAATCTTAGGAATTCTTCCCTTTTGGCTAAACAAGCTCTCTATAGTCTGGTTTGGTCGAACTTGGAAACTTTCGGAGGAGGACGTAAAATTTCACGAGGCAGCTTATTTCATCGAAGGAGGTTTTGTTGACCGCAGACAGCTTGGCAGGTCTTAAAGTTGGTTTGGCGCTTTCTGCTTGTTGGGCTTTGGACTTTGCTGGTTCAGACCGTTACAGTTGTCAACGAAGCAAGAAGAACCTTTGGGCCCAGCTGTGACCAAAAGACGAACGGACACAACTCCAGGTCTCAGCGCGCAGCAGTGTTGGCTGCAACCACTGCGAGACCTCTTCGGGCGGTGGACGGGCTGTTGTGACTCTACCCCCCCCCCCCCCCCTAACTCTCTTTGTGTGTTCCCGTCACATCTGTATCCACATAGGCCATTCCCAGAGGCAGTGCGTGGTTCTGCGAAAGTGGTCTTTCTCCGGGCACGCGCTCCCATGCGACCTCCTGAAAAGAAAGATGGAACCTGACACGAGGGACGGATGCGACTCCTTGATTCCACGTACCTCCACTTCTGCCTAACTGCCACGACGTGTTTTTCCCGACTTCCCCTTAAACCGCACCCAACGCAGCAGTATTGACCCTGCGATGTTGTGTGTACATTAGCCAGGGTGACATGACTCAACGCCTGCTGCCAGGTGCGGAGACAAGCGTCTGCCATTCAACCGCACCTCACTCTTTTGTCAACTGCGCGGGTGACGTCGCTGGAGGTGTTCGCCTTTGGGCGTTTCCTTGAAACAAGATATGGGATCCACCTGGTCGGAAGGGGCACTTCCGGGTATTCAGGTAGCTCAGCCAAGGAAGACGATGGAGCGGGGAACGCCCTTAAGGAGTACCCGGACGATGTCCTACGATTGGTCGAAAAATGCGGGAAGACCTCGGGAGGGACTATTAAAAGCTCCACGACACGTCCATCGAGGAGCTATTCCCTCAGCGTTTCCCTGAGGCTTCTGAGCTTTTACCCTGTTTGTCATTGCTTGTAAACTACTTTGTAAATATGTGAATACAGTTTTTCCTTTGCTTCTTCTGCTTCCTGTCTCCGGCCCACGTTCCTTCCTCCGTCGGCACAGCGGCGGGGCTCCTGGACCCGGTGCCTGGTGGAACACGCTACTAGCCCGGCAAAACATATCACCTGCTTGCGGAGTTGTTTCAGCACTCGAGTGCGGTGACAAAGAGCGGTGGACTTCTCTTTTCTCTTTGTAATTTTGCACTTGCGGCAATGGGCAGCCAAATGGCCTGCGTCCATCAGAGCAGAAACTGTTGTCCTGTGCTTCCTCAGTCTTTCATTGAGGCACTGGCCCGTCTGGCCTACGCAGGAAACTGCAAAGCACGAGCAATGAGTTAGACAGGCAGAGCAGAACGATGGGGCTAAAAATTAACATGGAGAAAAGCGAAGTAATGTTGAACAGACTAGCAAGGGAACAGCAGTTCGCGACTGGTAGCGACGAGCTGGAAGTAGTAAGAGAATGGGCACGTAGTGAGCAGTGATCCGGGTCATGACAGGGAAATAACTAGAATAAGAATGGGGTGGAGCACATACGGTAGATTCTCTCAGATTATGAATGGAAGCTTACCAATATCCCTCTAGAGAGAAATATACAACAGCTGTATCACACCGGTACCCACCTGTGGGGCACAAACGTGGAGACTAACGAAAAGGGTTCAGCTTAAGATTAGGAGAACGCAGCGAGCTATGCAAAGAAAAATGATTTATTTAACGTTAAGAGATTGGAAGAGGGCTGAGTGGGTGAGGGAACGAACGCGGGTTAATGACATCCTAGTCGAAATGAAGAGGAAAAAATTGGCTTGGGCAAGGCATGTAATGCGAAAGCAAGATAACATTCCAAGAGAAGGCAAGCATAGCAGGGGGCGGCAGAAGGTTAGATGGGCAGATGGGATTAAGAAGTTTGCGGGGATACGATAGCCGCAACTAGCAAGAGACATGGTTAATTGGAGAGACATGGGGGAGAGGCCTTTGCCCTGCAGTGGGCGCAGTCAGGCTGGTGATGACGATAGAATATGCGAATGCTGTATGGAGCCCATTTCAAAAGGGTTTGAAACAAACTGGAAAGAATACAACGAACATGCCGTCTATGTACATATCCGTCCACTATCGTGACTGGGACGTCAGTTTACCTTTCGTGACGTTCGCCTGCAATTCCTCACGGCATGATACCACGGGATACTCCTTCTACCTGCTCTTTGGACAAGACCCGTTGCTACCCTTCGACAGCATCCTGCCACATGACCCTTCTACCAGCAGTTACGCTTGTGACGCCATCGCCAGTGCTGACGCCGCCCGCCTAATCGCTCGGGATCGTCTCGACGCTTCTCAGCTCGCTCAAAAATGTCGTTACGACCTTCAACACCGTGACGCCCGATACCCTCCCTGCTCCTTCGCACTCCTCTGGCTCCCTGCCCGCCGCGTGGGTCTTTGTGAGAAGCTGCTGCCTCGTTACGTGGGTCCTTACCCCGTACTGAGGCAACTGAGCAATGCGACTTACGAAATCACGCCCCTGCACCCCCACACTCCTCCCGTGGCCCCCTCCACACGTCGCCCGTCTTAAGCCCTACCATTCGAACCCACCACCTTGGGTCTCAGGGACTGTGGTAGTGTTACGGCGCACAGTCGCGAGGCGAAGACGACGTTGTTTGTACGCTTGGCAGTTGACGAAGACGTGGCAGTTAGTGCTTGTGGTGACTTGGTTTGGTGTGTTTTCTGTCTGCGGCCTGTCGCGCCTGCTGCTGGGCTAACCCCCGTAATAATATGTTCTAATTATCGCTGCACTCATTCGGTCGCAGAAAAGTTAAAAGAATGTGAGTTAGAATTAATACATTAGTAAGAAGACGAAATGACAGAGTGAAATTGTTTGAAGCTAATGCAAGGCCAATTAAAAATTAATAGGTAACACTATGTGAAACCGCCTGTGAAACATTGCCCACGAAAAACCGCAGTAGAGTAATAGAACCCATGACTACACGCATCTATGTGTACCGGTATTCATTTTTACCGGATGTGGTTGAAATATGGAATAAGTTGACGTTGTTGAACAGACTGATGTTGAAAATTTTGTCTTAGGTGTGGAGACGGTTTTTGGGGAGCAGGGTGAAAATTTGTAATTCTGTTTTTGTTATGTACCTCTTGCAATGAGGCTTACATTTCTATTTGTATTTTAATATATATGCCTGTCCTTCCGGTAATGACCCTTAGCACAGGGTTAACAGTATGAATAAATAAAAGAAATAAATAAACTGCCTAACCCAAGCATTATTTTTGACCTGTTTCATTCTAGAAGGGCCGCAACGGCGTTTCGAGCGAAAGCTTTAAGTACTGGCTTAGTCCAGCCAATGTCATCGGTGCCGCAATGCGAAGTGGCGGAACAGTGGAGGTTTGGCGCCTCTCGCCGCAGCTGCGCCGACCGCAGCCTTGGCAGCTGTCGCCACGTGACCACCCACGTGACTCACCGGAAAAAGGAGCCGGCATTGCAGTTCTCCCTACGGACGAAGCGAGGAGCCGTCGTCGGGACGATTTCGCTAAACCACTGTACTGCAACTATTTTTTTCTTACCACCCAGTAAATGAAAAGAAATTCGAACAGCGTAGGATTCCCGTTGCGCCCCGTTGTTCGAATTTCTCGTCATCGCGATGTGCAGCTGTGTCTTCTAGCTGGCTCCAGTCAAAGCTTCTTAGGGAAAAATGCAGCGCACTCCTAGGACAAGGACAAAGAAAGAAAGCTAGGCGAAGATTGTGTTCGCACACCGTCGATAGCGCTAACGAAACGTGAGTTAGACTATTTGAGCCAGGCACAGAGTAACTTTAATGTGTAGGATTCCGAAATACGCCCCTTTAACCTTTTTTTTCCTTTTGGACAAGGTTGTTTTTGGTCTTCTGCTTTTAATGGGTTGTTTTATCGCTTTTAAATTTCTACCTATTTTTAATGGTCTTTTTGACCTTTTAGTGCATTTTGTTCCCTTGTTGTCATCTCGTAGTGTTTTTTGTTTCTCTTGTACTGCCTGTTCGCGTCATCCTGTTGAGCGTCATCCTTTTACTCTCCCCTCCACTTGTCTTTGTTTATCTTGTTTAGTTTTCATTTTTTTGTTGCCTCCAAGGGTCACCCTTGCCATTAGGTGTCTTTTCAATTTTAGTATGTCATCTTTCGGTTTAGCAGCTGTTACCCATGTCTTCCCGCCCACTTTTCGAACATATATATAATATATATATATATGTCGCTGCACAATAAAATAATCAGTTGAAGTCAGCCTTGTGTAGTCTTGTCTTCGTCCGTGTCTTAGGATTGCGCTGCGTTTTTCCCCAAGTTGAACTACCAATTAGCCCGCTCTTCCACCCTTCCAATTAAAGTACCAACGGAAAGCTCCCATAGGAATGTCCCAATTTGGAGCTTGCAATTGGTTTCCAAGCAGAGCTTGCATGCAGTTGCACAGCCCAACTGGAAGGAAGCCAGTGATTTACATGAATGCGATACGCATGTGCTCGGTACAAGCACAGAAGAGCGAAATCACGAGTTCCTTCAAAAAAGGCATTGGCAGCAGTCTGCGGAACTGCTTGCATCATTTACACCACCTCTACAGTCGTGAGGAAATACAATGACTTTCCTCAACGGACCACTGGCTTCAATTTCTGGCGTACATATGCTTGGAACAAAATTTCAGTGGACATATATTTAACACTTTTTTTTTCTCACCTCTTAAAGCTTTTAATGTTCGTGCGGTTTATGTATCATTCATGCTCGAGCAGGGTGTGTTGCTGGGAAAGTTGGTTTGACATCCTGAACATGCAGCGCTGGCAGACGTCTCTCCTTCGTCCCTCGTCTGTCAGCGCTGCATCTTCAGGATGCATGCTTGGCTGTGGCGCACTCCGAGCTGTCATTTCGGTCGGAAGCAAATAGTTTACCAGTAGTTCTTACATGCTGCAATTGATTTCAAATACATGATTGTAAGTATTGGACATTAGAATTTGTTCCAATTTCTTTGAGTCCCTTACGATCGATGGAATAAATTGTATTGAATTGGTTCCAAATGCAATACAGGAACCAAGTGGACATTCAAATTGATTCTAATCGTCTACATTTGAAACCAACTGAACGCGAATGGAAGTAATTGGAACACCAAGTAGACATTCAAATTGATTTAATCGCCTACAGTTGAAGCCAATTGAATGCAACTGGAAATAATTGGAACGTCCAGTTCAAACCGACTATATGAAACTGCAGCCAATCGGGATGTCATTTGCTTCCAATTGTGTATCAAAAGCCAACTGGAAGGTCCAATTGGAACATTTTATTGCAATTCCGCAGGAATTCCAATTTGAGCAAACACACAAATGGGACTTTTCTACTTGAGCCGAATGTTTTTTTTTTTTTTTCGCCCAGCTCTTGAACGTTCTTATTCTGTAATGCCTGCATGACTGCGGAGGTTTCGAGTGAGTCAAAGGCTCTAACGTAATTTCTGAAACCTATATATAGGAGTTAATCATATTGTGCGCATTTCTATATCACCTGAATGGTAGTGTGAATGTGAAGTGTCGTTTACGGAAGCTTGCCTGGACTTTTGGGTGATTGAAGTTGTCCTCATTCTGTTAGCGATTACTTTTGTGAATACCTTGAACGAAACCGACTAAGACCAACGGATTACAATGATGCTAGCTTTATTCCAAGATTCCGATACACTCGAGGACATAAGGCATTACGTATGCAGGGTTTCTTCGCACAACGGTCCCACCGTCCTTCAACAGAGCTGCTTTTACCTGATCTTCTGCTAAGGCTTTTTTTATACTTCGTTTCAACGCGATAACGTTAAAGGCCCCGTTAACCAGAAAATCGGTCCTTGGCGCTGGCGGCGTTGTCGGCATTGTGAGCCAAAAATAACGAGCAAGGCTCTGGCAGGGGGTGCCCCGTGAGCGTTGCTGAACCGTCACCTAGGCCACTTGGCCCTGCGGCGTCACCACAACCGGCCCAACGGATAGTGAGTCAGCTGCCCACCGTGGCATTCAAATTAGTGATTGGTCGCTCGGGAAGAGCAAGCTGGTCCGCACGAGGCCCAAGCACTAGAGGCACACTGAGGAATGTGAGGGCCCTCAGGGACCTATGAATGTCATGTAGAGAATGACAAAAAGTAGAGCTCGATAGTACGGAGATGGTGTAGTAGTACGGAGATTATGTTTCTCGGTGGTTCCAACAAAGCCTAGATGTGCGGTGGAAGGTTAATTGTTGTGTGGGGTGATATATTCACGTTCTCGAATACACCATGGTGCACCAGTTCGCCCAAACAGCTACCCTCACGGAGGGTGACTCATGAATGCGCTGTAAGAATGTATTCTTACAGCGTGCTTATGAAGCATGAGCTTTCGGCATATATGGAAGTTAGCCCAGTACGCTATCGCGTAATACCCTTAAGGCGGAGCCTCCAGTTTTGGTTACTGGTGGGATATCCAAATGCTGTGCAGTACTCTCATTAACGTTTTGATTACACTGGCTACGGCATCAGTTTGTGCAGAACCCTCGGATACCTTAACTATCTAGTCCATATCGCTACTGACATTGCCCTCTTAGCGCATACGTCGGGTTTTTGCCTTTGCCTAGTTTTAAGGCTTCTGCCCTTTACTGGAGCGTGGACGATTCTGTCCATAAACTTTCTTATACATGATATGCCGACTGGCATCAAACCGATGTCTGACGCAGTCGACCGTTAAGAGGTTGATTATCTTAACTATTTTAACTGGTCAGCGGAGTAACGCCGCGGAGCATGGACCAATTACTGTTTTGTTTAATTTGTATAGTGTACGCCCTAATGGGCATACGCGCTCTGGAGGGTGAGTCGAGAGAGGCTGTCGGAAACCACTGGTCGTTTTATTTGAGGAAGTGTTGCGCGATGAAGTTGCAACCAGGGCGGCTTGGGGTCTACCAAGTCTGTCCCATCGTGTCCTGCAAAAAGAAGGAATTAATTAGATGCCGAAAAGATCAACGGACGGACGTAGCTTTCCTTTGCGGAAAAGCAATGGATGCGGTGAGGAGAACGGCTCCTACACTCGGCGCCACATTATTTATTTATTTATTACATACTACCAGTCCTTTCCAGGACTCGAGTGCAAACATTACATGCATAGTGACAGAAATACCAAGAGAAACTGGTACAAACAAACCCATAACAAAATATGCTTGCCAAGTACTACACAAATGATCATAAAGCAGAGGCGAAAACTCATCACGAGATTCCACAGACACCACGTCATCAGGTAGCCGATTCCAGTCGTGTGCGGTCAGCGGAAAGAGTGAATATTTAAAGCAATCTTTAGTAGCATGGAATTCTTTGACATATCGAGTGTGTTTATTATTACGAGTTATGCGAGATGTGCACTCCTTTATATAACTTTGTTTATCAATGCCAGCAGTTTCGATCATAATGGTATAAAAGAGACACAGACGTTTATGTTTTCGTCGAACGGAATGGAGGGGTAAATTCGCTTTACGGTACAAATGAGATACTGAATCTCTCCTCTAAAGCGGGAGAATATGAAACGTAATTGGCGCCACTGAACATGTTCCAGTTCCTGGACCAACGTTTTGCTTTTCGGGTCTCACACCTTGCATGCGTCCTCCAGCAAACGGCGCACCAATTAACGTTTTATATGCAATTAGTTTTGTTTCACTTGAAGCAAACTTTAGTGTTCTGCTGAGGTAGCCTAACTTCTCATTAGCTTTACCAACAATGGACGTGAAGTGTTGCCTCCAATTAAGGTTCGGCGTGATAGTCACCCCTAGGTAACGAATTTCAGTTGTGCGTTGGAGCGTGTTTCCTTTTACGGAGTACCCAAACTCTGGGGGTTGTCGTTTGTGCGATATAGTCATGCATGTTGATTTAATGGGGTTTAATCACATTTGCCACAATTTACACCAGTCATTTATTTTACCCAAGTATTGATTTAGTCTAATTTGGTCATCTACTGCCTGAATCCTAGTATAAATGATGCCGTCGTCTGCAAATAATCTTAATTTAATTCACCTGTCCGTCACAAGATCATTAATATAGAAACGGAACAATAAAGGTCCAAGGACTGACCCTTGCGGTACCCCTGATCTTACTTTGCATGTTCTGGACATAGTTCCTTCCATGGATACGAACTGTCGGCGATCACTCAAGAAGATTTCAGACGCGGTCTGAAGGTTTCTGCTGCGCTATGCCCCTGATGGGCCGCATGAATAAACAGGCCTTGTGGGAAGGGCGTCTCTTTCTCGGGCAGCCCAGCCATGATGGCAACAGCAAAAAGCGCGACAAATTTACGCTGAATTCTGGCGAACCGCTTACTACCGCACAGCACAAAAACAAAACGTCAGATGTGCTTGCAGCAATACTATAACTGTAACTTGTTTCTCGGGCTTCCATGAAACCAAGTCCACGCGGAAACCGTTTCTGCGTGTGGGGAGGAAGTTCGAGATCGTCGTAGAGGCTTTGAGCGCCTTATGCCGGAATTTCTCCCTCAGAACTAACCCGGTTTGCTTCTCAGCCGTTTGCCTCCCCCCGAGCTGTACATTTCAATTCGCCTCAGCTTTCAAGGCCCTGAAGGGCCCCGAAGAGAGAAGTGAGCCTGGGTGGCGTTGATTACAGCCAAGAAAGACCACCTCCTCCCACACGACAGCAGCAGCAAGCATTTCTCAACTCCCACGAGGGAGATCGACAAAAAGTCACACGCTGGACGAGTTGATTTAAGCTTCCAGTTCTGCACGAAATTTGGCGTCGTCATCGGCGTTGCGAGCGAAAAAAAAAGGGAAGCTGAAACGGTTTTTTGAGAATTCGAATCTATCAAGCTTCTGGATAAACCAAGCAAAGTATTTTTGTCCTAGCATTTAAAATGGTAACATAATCGTCGATGAAAACCGCGACTATGTTTAGGCTTCTCCTCACTACGTTGGAGGAGTGCGAGGAAACTCGGCAGTGACGTCATTGTCGCCGAAATTTCAATGCCCGATGCTTACGCCTGCATGCTGCTGTGTGTCGTCAGATGACACCAAACAGTGCATTGTGAGCTTCACCTTCGATGGCGTCGGTTTTCTTCCATGGAATAACCGTTTCTTCGCTGGAAACGTAGTGCCGTCATACATGACGTCATTATCGGGGCCTCCGCCCGTCGCTGTGCACTTCAGAGAAGCTGAACGCCGACGACGACTTTATTCGGCGATTACGCCACCATTTCAAATGTTAGAGCAAAACGATTTCGCAGGCTTCACCAGCACATTTCGCCCATTCAGCAACCTTAAACCCATCGAACTCTAAAACCGCTTCAGTTGCCCTTTAAGCTCCGCCTTCACGGTGTGACGTGGAAGGGGTAATTCTTACATTTATAAAAGGTTTACTTTACATTTACAGACGGGAGTCCTTCTGGCGGTGGGTGTTGTGCGGCTGCTCTTCCCGAACTGCCGCCCACCGGAGCAAACTGCCTCCACGGAGGGCAGGTTGTGATGACGCCGCGAGGTCGCGTGGCCTCCCGGGTTGAGCCATTTTAAAACTGCGCCAGGAATACCACGCGTCTTGTTGTCCCGTCTTGCGCGCGCATTTCAAATCGACTGAGTTCAAGAGCCAGCTTGCTGCCTCCTCTCGCGGCCGCCAGAGCCGTGTCCGATGTGGTTCGCTCACAACGCCGCGCCGACAGCGGATTTTTCGGTGAACGGGGCCTTTAGCGCCATCGCCTGAATACCCTCGGAGGAGGTGGGCCACCTGGGTCACGTGACCTCATGGCGTCATCACAACCTGCAAACTGACCAACGTTGCACGCGGAATCGATGACTGGCCGCGACAGGATGCTCCGGAACGGCAAGCTGGGCTTCACCATAAGCTCCACCGGACCTGCCATCGCAAGGCATCACTGAACCATTCCCACGCATCTATGAATGTAAAGCAGAGAATGACCAATTCCGAAACTGTAGGACCACCAACACTGCCGCGTCATACCCTCAGTGCGGGCCTTAAATATTTCCGTAAGCGATGCACTCGGTGTTACCGGGCGGCCGTGTCTCGTACGATGTTGTAGTACTCTCTACACACACGTCTTCGAGGAACCCCTAAAGAGGATGCAGGTACGCAATCAACTCTCCCCAACTTGCTTTCCCTACGAGGAGCACAAATAACTTTCTCACACGAGTGCCGTAGTTCAACACTTGCTCGAGCATTTTCAAGAGGATGCCCTTCTTTTTCCCCAGTCAGGATATGGTTCGTATGCGGTAGTCTCGCGAAACTTTTCCTTTTATGCGACTGCTCTCGAGGCTTCGAAACGGTTCATTCCAGAGGCGTCAGCCAAAGAGAAAATTACCAAGAAACAGACAACAGAGTGAGCGCTGACTGCCAACTGTTTTGCCGAAACAAGCAGGCGAAACAAGTGACCAATCACGGAAATAGAAAAACGCGCGCACAAGCTAGATCATCATCCGCTGCTTGTACGCGTCTTGCCCTCCCTTCTCTCCACCTCCGTCGCCCTCGTATTGTTTGATGTTACCGAGATATAAATCCAATCGTGGACTTACCACGAAGACCTTGATTGGCTTGATGTTACTGGTAAGGTTGAAGTAGTACCCCCGGGGAGCGACCGTCCGCTCGAAGTGCTGTATCCGGAACGCGCGCAACTCGGTGGCGAGGATGTAGCTGCCCTCCATGATGCTGGCACGGAAGAGGTACTTCCGGTTGGGGTCCTTCCAGAAGCCCATGTTGACCATGTTGTAGGTACCCGTGTATCCAATGGGTGCCAAGGCGAACTGCAGCCTGAAGTTGAAGTTTACTCTACGGCTCACTCAGTAGGGACATGGAAACATAATCGCTCACGTTTAAATTCAGCTATGCGCGAACGTGGATATATATATGCATATATATATATATATATATATATATATATATATATATATATATATATATATATATATATATATATATATATATATATATATATATATATATATACATTGATATATATATCAGATAAATGCAAACGCCGATAAAGGTGAAGCTGTGTGGTGAAGACTGGCACTTAATGATAACAAAGTTCTTACTGTGTGCTCTTTCTACCGACCTCCTGATGCATCCCCCTGATTCTTGTTGATAATAGAATTTCTTCTTATCAGATAATTCAAATGCCCATGAAGGTGAAGCTGTGTGGTGCAAACTGACACTTAATAATAAGAAAGTTTTTACTATGTGTTTTTTCTACCGACCGCCTGATTCATCCTCATTCATCTACCCGATTCTTGTTGATAATAAATTTCTTCTCATCAGAAAAATGGAAATGCCAATAAATATGAAGCTGTGTGGTGCAGACTGACACTTAATAAAAAAGTCCCTAGTGTGTGCTCTTTCTACCGACCGTCTGATTCATCCCCCTGATTCTTGTTGATAATAGAATTTCTTCTTATCAGATAATTCAAAATGCTGATGAAGATGACAGTGTATGGTGCAGACTGACACTTAATAATAACAAAGTTCTTGCTGTGTGTTCTTTCTCCCGACTGCCTAATTCATCCTGATTCATTCACCTGATTCTTGTTCGTAATAGAATTTCTTCTCATCAGGTAATAGAAAATGCCCATGAAGGTGAAGTGGAGTAGTGGCTCAGACTGACACTTAATAAAAAAGTTCTTATTGTGTGTTCTTTTTACCGACCGCCTGATTCATCCACCTGATTATTGTTCATAATAAAATTGCTTCTTGTCAGATAATAGCAAATGCCCGTGAAGGTGAACTGGTGTGGGGCAGACTGACACTTAATAACAAAGTTCTTAAACAAAGTTTTTACTGTATGTTCTTTCTACCGACCGCCTGATTCATCGCCCTGATTATTGTTGATAATAGAATTTCTTCTTATCGGATAAATGGAAATGCTGATGAAGGTGACGTTGTGTGGTGAAGACTGACACTTAATAACAAAGTTCTTACTGTACCGATAAAGTGCCCGATAAAGCACGCAAAACAATTTGTGCCTTGTCAGGAAGGGGTGGTATATTCGCTGCCACTATCTTGTGGTAAGCGATACATCGGCCAAACCGGACGATGTTTAAACGAAAGACTCAAAGAGCATGAGTATAATGTCTCCCGTGTCGATATCTCTGGCCACGGGGCGAAACATTGCAGGCACTGCAAAGGCAATGAAAATGACGATGATACCTAAGTCTGTGCGCCAAACTATCAGGGAAGTGCAGTGTTAGGAAAGAACCGTGACTCGTTAGCAAGGGAGATCATAGAAGCTCACTTAATAGGTAGGCTCTCGGAAGAATGCATCAGTGCTTCATCTGTCGCGTTGTCAGAAAAAGAAAGACGATACCTTGATTGCGAATATTGACAAGTGCATGCTCACTGATTACATTGTATTCTCGCGCATGTGATTTGCTTGGTGGCACGTGACTGGTATACTAGTATGTCAGTCACGCATGTAAGTGTGGACTGCATTCTTTTCTGGCCGCCAGGGAGTTGTTTATACCTGCTGGCATCCAATAAAACTTTAGTTGTGAGTTAGCGCTGTGTGGTGTCCCTTCTTCATCTCTGTCCTGTCGTTTGCGCTGTAGTTATTTATTTATTTATTTATTTATTTATTTATTTATTTAGGACATACTGCAGGCCCAGTGAAGGGCCCTTGCAGGAGGGGCACAATAAACACAATACAAAAAAAGCACAAAACAAAAAGTACAAGGCAAGTAAAAAAAAAATCAATGAACGGCCTGTTCAATGGCATCAGTGTCAACTGTTGATGATGGTGGCAACTGATTCCACTCGTTAATGGTGCGGGGAAAAAAAGAGAATTTGAATATGTTAGTTCTGGCAAAGTAAGGTTTTAACGATTCAGTGTGCCTGTTTCTGGATGACCTGGATGTTATCGGTTGGAGATACAAATCGGGGGCCATTGACAGTTTGTTAGTTTTCAATAGAAAGAGAAATCTTAACCTTAGTATTCTACGCCGAGTTTCAAGGGACTGAATATTATGTTGAAGCAACAGAGCAGATGGTGAGTCAGTGGTGCGATATTTAGAAAATATAAACCGAACTGCTTTGCGCTGAATTCTTTCAAGGGCATTAATGTTAGTCTTTGTGTGAGGATCCCAAACAGTGCATGCATACTCAAGTTTTGGCCTAATCATGGTGTAATATGCCAATTGCTTAACGTTAGGGGGAGCTTGTTTTAACTTGTGCCTAAGAAAACAGAGATTGCGAAACGAAGAAGAGCATACGGTTTCAATATGTTTATTCCAACTAAGATTATTCGTTAGTGTTACACCTAGGTACTTGTACTGTTTGACTTCTGAAAGGTGCCGAGTGGGAAGATTATATGAAAAGGAATGACTGTTTCTTTTATTAGTGATCCGCATAAATACTGTCTTGTCAGCGTTTAGTTCCATCCCCCATTTAACGCACCATTCACTAACATTCTGTAGGTTATGATTAAGTAAAATCTGGTCGCCTGGAACTTTAACTTCATTAAACAAAACACAATCGTCGGCAAACAACCTAATTTGAATAGGATGAGAGATGATGTCTGTAATGTCATTAATATAGATAAGAAACAGTAATGGCCCAAGGACACTGCCCTGCGGGACACCAGAAGTGACTGGAAGTTTGTTAGAACAATGACCATCGACATTAACGTATTGAAATCGGTTAGATATGGATCATCGAAAACACCAACTCGCCCAACAAATGCTTTTGCCTTGGTGGACACCGGAGCTGACTACTCCGTCATGAGTGGGCCACTCGCTGTCCGACTCAGGAAGGTAACAACAACTCGGGATTGCTCGCACGTTGCACCGCATCCAGGAGAAGTACTATTGGCCGCGGCTAGCTGCCGACGTTTCCCATTATGTGAAAACGTGCCGTGAGTGTCAGCGACGCAAAACGCCTCCGATTAGACCAGCCGGACTCCTGAACCCCATACCACCTCCAACTAAGCCCTTTCAGCAAATAGGAATGGATCTCCTCTGCCTCTTTCCGACTTCATCATCAGGTAACAAGTGTATCAACGTGGCCACCGAATACATGACCCGATACGCCGAAGCAAAGGCGTTGCCTAATGGTACCGCAACAGAAGTCGCAAAATTTTTTGTCGAACAAATTCTCCTGCGACACGGCGCCCCCGAAGTGCTCATCACAGACAGAGGGACGGCATTTACAGCGGAGCTGATGCAAGCCATTTTAAACTACAGCCAGACAAGCCATCGGAGGACAACTTGATCATCCACAAACCAACGGACTCACAGAGCGTCTGAACAAAACCATCGCAGACATGCTCTCCATGTACATCGACGCCGAACACAAGACGTGGGACTCCATTCTGCCCTACGCGATCTTCGCTTATAATACTGCCGTCCAGGAGACAACCAGGTTTACCCTATTCCAGCTGGTATACGGCACGAAGCCCACGACAACACTCGACGCAATGCTCCCGCACGTTTCAGACGAAGACAACCTCGACGTCGCCACCTACCTTCATCGCGCCGAGAAAGCCCGAAGGCTTGCGCGGCTTCGCATTCAAGACCAGCAGCACACCAAAGCCCGACGCTAAAATCTGCGCCGACGAGACACGCATTACAAGCCAGGTGATCGTGTTTGGATATGGACGCCAGTTCGCTGCCGTGGATTGAGTGAAAAGGTGCTGCGACGCTACTTTGGCCCGTACAGGGTTCTCCGTCGCATCGGTGACCTCGACTATGAAGTCATCCCCGACGGCACGACAGCATCTCAGCGACGCCGCACACGCCCGGAAGTCGTACATGTCGTACGCCTGAAGCCATATTATGAACGCTAAAGGACTCGAAGTTTTCATTCTCCGTGTTTATTTTCATTTTAAAGCATCGAGACGATGCTTCTTTGGAAGGGGGGTAATGCCACGTATCATTGTAGTGTTTGTTCGTTCACGCTCAAGGTTGCAGGAAAGGGTCGTTATCACTTTTGTTCGTGACGCGAGAAGCGACCAGACTAATCTCGATTGATCGCAGCCATGAAAGGCTGCATCTAGGTTTTTCCAGATTACTGTAGATGATCTTGACCTGTTATCTGGAAGTTTCCTTGCCGGCTTTAAACTGAGCGATGCCGCGAGCGGCGGACATTCGTAGTTCGACAACTGACGAGCACGTTTGTTGCTTGCGCCGCCGCCGAGGGATCCAGTTCTTTTGCGGGCGCAAGTCAGCCCAAATAAAGAGCTTCGTTTGCAAGGCTTGCTACTGTTTTCCTGACTGCTGGATTGCCGTCACTACAACGTGACAATATCTTGGATTTGTTTTTCACTAATCAACCTGAATTTGTCCGCTGTATTTAGGTAGTGCCTGGAATAAGCGATCACAGTGCTGTGCTTTGTGAATTGAATGTTGAACATTTAATTAGGAGTGCAGCTGTAAACCGACGAGTATATAACAATAAAAAAAGCACGTGTAAGCGCGGTAAACGAAGAATTGAATGAGTACCGAGTGGTTTTTGAAACATACGCTGAGAGCTCTGGTGTAATTTAACTATGGCCCATATTTAAGGACAATCTTTTTGATCTGCGGGAGCACTTTGTTCCGTCATGGATATTAACAAAAAGGAGAAGTAAAACAAACCATACTTTTCTCTGTAGGTTCGTAGTTTTAAACGCAAAAGGCAGCGAGCTTGCACTACAAACATTCAAACGTAAGCCAAGGTGTGAAAAGTGGTTGAAGCTACAAGAAATTACGGAAAGAATGAAAAGTTCAGTGACAGCAGCGAAATATTCATTCAGCGTGTGAGTCGAAAATATACGATAATCCAAAAGAATTCTTGAAGCATGTAAAGAGAAATGGAAAAGACGCTGTAGCTGTACCACCACTTGTGTCTGATAACACCTTTGTTGGGGGTGACGCAGAAAAAGCTTAGCTTCTTAATGAGTGTTCTAGCTCTGTGTTCAGCTCTGAAATTGATCGTGGTGATAGGAATACCACGACTGTCAAGGGAGGGACGAGCGTTATGGATGACGTTGTTATCAGCCGGAATGGTATACAGTCTTTTAAGGCCTTTAACGTCTCATCGTTGTAAGCAGCAGTTGTCGACAAAATTGTCACGCTTTTCAATTGGTCGAAACGGTCGTGAGGTCACAGTGCGCGAATTTCAAACGGGGCCAATTGTACTTTGGCTAGTAATCATGCAACCAATTGAAGGGATCGTATAGTAATGCTCCAAGTAAGTGGGACTGAGCTTAGTTAATTGCTTAATTGCCCAATTAGCCCAATTAACTTGTCTAGTCAGGCCATATAAATAAATAAAACCGAGTAGAAAATTAGTCGAGCTCGGGAATCGAACCCCGGTCTTCGGCGTGCATGCTATCCACTCCGCCATGCCAGCTTCTTTTTCTTTATTGCCTTCAAAGGCGTGGGAATACAGTGCATTACAACATATGTGACTATTTACATGGCTATTTACATGGCTACAGCACTCGTCGCTTCCAGCGACCATTCCAACTTCTTCAGTTGGGATATATTCTGGAAAAGGGATACAATTTCTTCGTCAAAACCTCGGTCTTTTAACACATCGTAAATTTTCAGGACACTCTCAACAAAATATTGATGCACAGATCTTGCTCCAGGATCGCAATGGCGATATGCCATGGCACTACGCCACACTGCATGCAAGCCAAACAGAAAATTGATGTCATATGGAGCTCCATCGTCTTCGACAGGCAGAAACCTAATGCCGTGCGGAGTGAGCGGCAAATCTTTCTTTATGGTTCGCTGTAACACGTCCCAAAAGAAGATTGCATTATTACAGTCGACAAAAACATGGTCAATTGTTTCCTCCTTCCTACACAGAAGGCAATGGGTGCCCCACGGGACGTATATGTCTCTTTCATGTAACCAGCTTTTAACAGGTAAGGTACCTGTGTGCAGCTGAAAGAAGAGAGTTTTTACTGAAGGCGTTACCCACATTCTTCTTACCCTCTTTAACACATTTTGTCCCTGTGAGGCCTCAAAGGCCGACCGATACAAGGGAGCGGGAAAAAGGACGTGTAATAAGTCTTTCTTATGTTGCCTTTTCTCCACAGTTGCCAAATATTCTCTGGAAAAACGGGTGACAAGGAATCGATAAGATGCGACAACCTCACGGAAGTAACGGGACACACTGTAGCGACCACCTCCGGCAGAGGAGATTACAAAGTGTGGGAGTGCATTTGGCAACATAAACTGAACAAAACACTGGAGGAAAGGGTTTCTTCTTTCGCGGAGAGACATGAAGCGCATGACCACTTGGCTTAAAAACAAGTGAGAGAGGGACAGACCCCCCTCGGCGACTCGCCGAAAAAGATTCGTTCGGGAGGTTCTCTCCCAACTGGACTGCCATATAAATGTCGCAGAGATGCGATGGAACTTCTGTATATTCACCCGTGTACAGTACAACACCTGCAAGATGTACATTATCTTTGCTGCTAGAAAAACATTGCATACCGTGGCACGCGCGAACACTGAAAGGTCGCGCCCACGCCATTTAGATGTCATCTCTCTCATTACACCGGCCTTCTTGCTCCAGACCGAATCGCTTTCACGATAACAATCAAGAGGCACCCCAAGATATGTGCTCGGTGTAGTGGAACAGTGAACATTTTCAAATACATCTGGAGTCATGTGCCATGCGCCATGCCACACAAACCAATGCACTTATCTATGTTTAACATGCTCCCACTCTGGGCACAAAAATCCTGTGTTGTTTTCAGTACAGCCGTAATACTTTCCCTGTCCGATGCAAAAAAGGCAACGTCATCCGCGTAAGCAAGCACACGAACTTCACACGTGTGGAAGCCAAAACCGCGCATTTCTTCATTCTGCAAAATTTTCTGGCTGAGTGGTTCAAGGAACAGTGAGAACAGCGGCGACAATGGACAACCTTGGCGTACAGATGAGCCTACATCTATACGGCGCGACAGTTCACCATTTATGACAAGATTTGTGGTGCAGTTTCTGTACGCCATTTTTACACCATGGCGTATAACTTTACCAATACCAACATAGTGCAACAAATCAAAGAGGATGTCATGTGGCACCCTGTCAAATGCCTTAGCGAGATCGATCTGCAGCATGGCTACCTGCAGGGATTCGCTATCACAAAGTTCTAAAACACTCCGGCCACATGGATGTTCGTGTGTATCCTGTTTTTAATACCAAATGTTTGATGGGGGCCGATTAAAGCAGGATATACGCAGGAATACTCAAACCCGCTTCCAAACATAAACAATATCCTGCGGAAATACCACCCCATTTTAACTGGTAACGACCGTCTCAAGAAAATATTTCCCGACGCACCAAGGGTAACATGCAGACGCAACACAAACCTGAGGGACATCCTGGTGCATGCTAGGCTCGGTAAGAAACCACCACCGACAGTAACTTCATGCTCTCGACCTAGATGCAAGACATGCAAACATTTACAAAGGGACACTACGGTTAAAAGTACGGCAAGCGATTTCAGTTTCGATATAAAGACAAGTTTTGACTGCACATCGTCCAATATTATCTACATGCTCCAGTGCTCCTACTGCCAGAAACAATATATCGGAGAAACCGGACAAACAATGAGTGCCAGATTAAACGGGCACCGGGCTGACACAACACGGAATGAACAGAAGGCAGTGTCGACCCATTTTAATCAACGCCATCACAAATTCGACGAACTCAAATTGTTCATTCTTCAGTCAGGCTTCAAATCGACTAGGGAAAGAAAATACAGAGAAGCATTCCTAATCCACAAATTTAAAACACTGCAACCAACAGGGATCAACATGTCCAGAGGAAACCTGGAATCTCTCAGGTACATTCCAGGGTCAGCATAATTTTAAATTAACAAATGTCTTGCACGTGGTCAGACTATTTCCTAGAACCTCACATAAGTATACTGTCGCTCCTTGCACCCTTCCCACGTCATATCTTCCACCCCATTTCCGGCCTTGTCACCCTCTCCCTTTGTTCACCTTTTTTTTTTCTCCTAATCCCCTGCTACCAGTTCTCGGAAACCATGACACTCCTGTTACCCCCTCCGCCCCCACTTTTTGGCTTTCTCTGAACACGAGCCAGTTCCCCCCCCCCTGCCTTGTCCTTCCTTGGAAATGCCCCCCTTCCTTTCTCCTTCCAGTGCCAGCCTTTTTTTTTCCTTTTTCTCATTTCCCTGTACCACGCTGACTAATCCTTTTATCTGAGTTTTGCAGGTTCACCCAGCGCCTCATCCCCTTCCCCCGTCGCAGCCCCTTCAAAGCCTTTTGTTCATTATACACCCCCCGGATATAAGTTGTTCCACTATTGCAGCCTAACGAATCATGATTCACCTCCCTCCCCTTCCTGACACGCATCCCCTCCCACACCACTTTCCTTCCCCACCCCCGGGGCCTTCCTCCTCGGAGCGAAGGCCCTATTTAATCCCTGCCGATGATGAACGCTTTGCCCAGACGAAGACAAGTCCCCTTGTCGAAACGTTGGCTCTAGCAACCTGAGGTTTTCCCCTCCCTTGTTCATTTTGTGACTGCTATTATCATGTTATCTCTTCGGTATCTACCTAGCTGATCGTAAAGTTTTAACATAAAGTCATGGTGAACTCCGGGCGCCCGGTAGACACCAACGATAACAATAGGATTACCACAAAAGTCAATTTGGCACAGCACACTTTCATGGTCACTGTCGATTGGAGGCAGAGCATGAGATGATAATCCATATTTAACCAGAATCGCAACTCCGCCTCCCCTCGATAAGCGATCCCTACGGTAAGCAGTGTAAGAAGGTGGGAAAATGCAACTGTCAAGCACATGAGGCTGCAGCCAAGTTTCAGAGATAACCACTACATGGGGATCGTAAGAAAGTAAAGCATGCTCAAGAAGTTCCTGCTTATTGCACACACTCCGCGCATTCAAACAAATAAGGCGAAAATCTTTCTGCTCAGTTAGCTCGTTATCAAGGCGTCATGGCTCTTCCGGCTGCTTCGTGCTACGCAACAGCACCCTGCAGTTCTTTTCATCGTCCCAGGCGTAAAGATCATCGTTTATCAGCAGTTTGTCATGAACCAGCTTTGCTTTATCGTTAGGGCGACGATCGTCTTCAAAGGACTGCCACAATTTCTTTCTTTTCTGTTGTGTGACGTATGAGTAAGCGTGCGACACCGACACCCCAGAATCCTTGAGCTTGGAGCAGTTTTGAAATATTGCATGCTTTTCGTTGTAGTTAAACACGCGAAAAATTACTGGACGAGGCCTATCCATATGGGGTTTGCCAATTCGGTGGATCTGTTCAACTGTGCTCACCGAGACGCCTAGTTTATCTTGACATACTTTCTGGAGGACTTTTTCTTCTAAATCAGCTCTCGTTTCTTTTGGGCTTTCTTTTACACCAAACACTACAACGTTGTTCCGGCGAGCGCGGTCCTCGTAATCCACCATCTTCTTGCTTTGCGCTGCCAAGGCTTTTTGCAAATGCTTTACCGATTCCTCAAGTTGCCGTATCCTTCCTTCGTTAGCTTTGCATAATTCCAGAACCTCGTCTAGCTTTGTTAGCTTTGAGTTTATCTCAGAAAGGGTTGCATCGCGACTCTCGTTGCTTGCCTTCATTTCCTGCAATTCTTCCAGGATTAAGCTTAATGTTTCCTTCTGTCCGGGACCTGGATTAGGCTCAACGTCCCCGCACACAAGAATCAAGAGAGCTGACCAGCAATCAACAATCATGCAAAGACACTTCTGAGGGCACGGCAGGACCACAAGTGCGTAATGCCTGGTATGAAAGCTACAATATGGATTGTAGAAACTAACCTGCACAACCAGCCAGGCGAATTTAGCCATGCTGCTCTGAAGAATGCTGCCGTGCCCTCTGAAGTTCACAGGACGGTCGGGTGGTTTTAAAGCGTTGTCTGGTGACGTCGCTGTCTCAGAAGCCCGGTGATGCCATCTGATGATAGCAGCTTGAATTGCGTGTCGGTCATCTTGAAAAATCGCTGACTTGAGGCCCAAGCATCCGTTGTCGCACGGCGCGTGCCCAGCCAGACCAGGCCTGGTCGGTCCAGGCGGCGGCCCGGCGAGGCAAAGAACCTGCACAACCAGCCAGGCGAATTTAGCCATGCTGCTCTGAAGAATGCTGCCGTGCCCTCTGAAGTTCACAGGACGGTCGGGTGGTTTTAAAGCGTTGTCTGGTGACGTCGCTGTCTCAGAAGCCCGGTGATGTCATCTGATGATAGCAGCTTGAATTGCGTGTCGGTCATCTTGAAAAATCGCTGACTTGAGGCCCAAGCATCCGTTGTCGCACGGCGCATGCCCAGCCAGACCAGGCCTGGTCGGTCCAGGCGGCGGCCCGGCGAGGCAAAGAACCTGCACAACCAGCCAGGCGAATTTAGCCATGCTGCTCTGAAGAATGCTGCCGTGCCCTCTTAAAAAGTGCGTGTAATTCGTGTGTTAAAAGTGCGTGTAATTCTTCCTTCGTTCCCAAAACAAACGCGTCATCATTCAACAAATCCACGTTGAGTTTCCACAAGCCCCATGCAACCTTCTTCCTTTTCTTTCTACCTAGTGATACCATAACCAAACTGTGGTCACTAAAGGAAACTGGCTCCACCACATAGTCCTCACAGTTAGGAGCAAGTGGTGACGATATGTATACACGATCCAATCTAGCATGGCTAGATCCTTCATAATGAGGGAAATGTTGACGCTTGCCACCTCTTGCCAAATAGGCCCCATCCAGCAAGTCTACCTCATTTATAAGGTCTGTCAGATATACCGCACTTGCATCTCTGCAGGTGTTGGCTGGCGTTCTGTCCTCCATTTCGCATACACAGTTGAAGTCGCCCATAACAAGGATATGCCTACTGCATTTAAACAAGTCAGCAGCGTTTTCAAAAAAAAAAAACCCAGTCTCTCTTTAGCTTTTGTCGGCGCATAGATGCACAAAGAACGAACATCTAAATCTCCGTGTTTAAAGTCACACATGATATAACGTCCCTCCAAACAACTAGTGACACTTTCTACCACAAACCCAGCCGATTTCCTCAAAAACAAACAGCAACCGGCCGATGTCCCAACAGCGTGGCTGACGCACACATCATAAAGTCCACGGAACGGGCTCACCATGCAGTCAGTGCGGCCCTCGCTCTCCACTTTTGTCTCCTGTACCGCGACTACATCCAGCTGCCTTTCCACCATTAGCCTTTTCAGTTGGTACTGCCTCCTCTTACTGCCGAAGCCGCGCACGTTCAGTGTGGCTAGCCGGAGAGGCGCGAGCACAGGAGCCATTGTGAAAGCGAGGGCTCACCCAAAGCAAGGCGATTACTCGCCTGCACAACTCCTGCTCGGTTCCAGGGAAGGGTCGCCGTCGACGCGCGACAGCGATGACGCACGGGAAGGGCGCACATATTTCCCTCTCTTCCCTCTTGCAACCTTCCATTCCTTCTCGAGCTGTTTGAGCCGCTGCTCCCCCACTGCACCCTCCGCCTTCTCCAGGCGCCTCTTAGTCGACGCTGGCTGGGCGTCCATGGCCTCTGTGGTGTCGGTGTCGTTTTTCCCGGAATCCTGTGCTTTGGCTCCTTGAATTCCGCTGCTCGAAGCTTCGTTTCGTGGGGCAGCTGCGGCGCTCCCCGGCTGTTGACCTTGGCTCGCTGCTGGCTCTTTCATCGCAGCCGTGCTTGCCTGAATTTTCCCCTCCTCGTTAGGCAAAACATCGAAGGTTTCGAACGCACAAAGGCGCGTCTAGTGAATACGGTGTCTTCGCTCACTCCCATCCTCCTCCCTTCCATTCCGGCGAGGTTTAGGTGTCCACTGAGATATGAGAGACAGATACATTTTCTTTCCTCAAAAACCAATTTACCAACGAGCGAGGCGCAGAACCGAATGAGCGATGGCGTTCTATAGACTCCCTGGCAGCGTTGCAAGACGCTGTCGCGTTCCACTCTTAGAGGCGAAGCTTAACATCTTAACCACACATCACTGACCACACTTTAGGTCAAAAAAGCGCCCCCCCCCCCTGAATTTTGACGGGTGTCCACCGAGATATGTGAGAAAGTAGATCATTGGAGTTGGACAGGTTCCTAAAGAAGAAACAGATGGTTCTGTATGTTGACGCGTCCAAGTACAGAACGAAGGAAAACGTTAGGGCGGTAGCAGTATAGTGAACGCCAATGGGAATATAGTTACTGGTGCATCAGTGCGCACAAGGACAACACAAGCAGCGGAAGAGATCGCCATAGCTCTAGCCCTGACTGAAGCCAATCGGCAGGGACTGAGTTACTGGATAGCGACGGATTCTCAGGCTGCAGCAAGGGCATACAGAGATGGAAGGATCGGCCGAAAAGCCGCGAGTATCCTCTTCGAACAGAAACAACACAGACATGGATCAAACAACACAAACATTCAACACACCATCATTTGGGTCCCTGAAACTGGGGTTGAGGGAAATCTCATGGCAGACACCGTTGTCCGAGGGTTCACGAACCGGAGGGCGGGTTTGCCGGTCGAACCCTTCAGCACGCCAGTATCTTACGGGGAGGCAATGAAGGCGTTGTTGGGAGCGCGCAAGAAGTACTCGGCTCCGGCGGATATCCTCGACAGAGAGCAGTCCACCACGCTCAGACGACTACAAACAGACACCTACCCAAGCAGAGCCATGTATCACAAAATGTGGCCGAACAGATACGCGAAAGAGTTCGTGTGGTGTGGGGGCTACGCCACAACGTACCACGCCACCTGGGGCTGCGAAAAAAGCCCTTTACTACCAAAGGTAAATAGCCATAGTCTAGAGCAGTGGGAGGCCCTCCTGGCTGACTCCGACCCGAGCACACAGCTTATGCTGGTGACGAGGGCCAAGGCAGCGGCGGAGGCCAACGGGATCCTGGACTAGGGAAGACCGACCACTGAAGCTCCACATCTATCTATCCCCATCCCCCTAGGGGAGCCACCTAGCGTCGGTGTCGGGAGCGGTCGCATACCGCGTCGGCTCCGTGACAAATCGCAATCAATTGCGGTACGCCAACTTTTTCCCCTGCAAGCCTGGTATTATCGTCTCCAGGAACCTCACCGGCACCCGTCTACACCATGTTTGTTAAGGTGGGGCCAATATTTGACCACTTTTCGGTCATTTGAAGCTTTCGTAACGCCGCGGTGGTGCTAAGCCTAACGGCGCCGGGGCCTGCGATGGCCCCGGTCGGGGATCCCTCGGCTCTGGCGGCTCCAAATCAAGTCACCGGATACGACCCGCAGTCCTTGCAGATCGTAACAATGGATAGCCATCAATCCGAGGATACGACTCAAGGCGAGGATCCTCTACCAACCGAGGACGACTACCTACAAGATATGGTCCGCGTCTGGCGCGGAAAGAAGAACGCGGCGGCGGCATCGAGGGACGCTGGTGCTGGTGCCACCCAGCACCGGGCGCCGGCTAGCTCTGCGCATACGCAGGGCGGGAGTGCGCTGAACGCAGCCTCGAAGAGCTCCCAGCAACTCCGGTGGCGGCCGCAGAACACGCCGCGCATTGAAAAAGATGACATCGTCGTAGTGCTGAAACCAAGAACCAGGGTCGACCTCAAGGCAACTTTTGGTCCTGGACAAGCCGGCGCTGCAGTCCGCAGCATCCTCGGGGACGACGCAAATGCTGGACTTGCGGTGTGGCCCGTTTGGGACCAAAACGTCCTTGTATGTGCACTGAAGTCAGTCGACGCCGCGGAGAAGCTGCTCCGGGATATTGTGCTGCCGGTAGGGGATCGCGAGCTACCGTTCCGGGGACACCCTAAACTCTCCGGTGCGTTCTGTCGAGGCGTCGTGACTATTTCGCCAGACGAAACGTCTGAAAGCGTTAAACGAAAACTCAGTGCGGAACAAAATGTGGTGTCTGTGCGCAAGCTAGGGGGAACCCCGGTTGCGGTGATCACCTTCGCGGGGACCAAGGTGCCACGGACGGTGTTGTACAGCTACGAACGGCTACCTGTTCGCCTGTATAAGAAAACAGTGCCAGCATGCCACCGCTGTGGCACAGTGGGCCATCGGGCCGATGCGTGCCCGCGACCGCAGCCGGGACGCTGCAAACGCTGCGGAGCCCAGGTTCCCGATGCCACACCTGACGGCCCGGCAGAACATGACTGTGTTCCGAGCTGCCTCATCTGCGGAGGCGGCCACCCTACCGGAGCTCCTGGCTGTGCCGAGCGGTTCCGGAAAGCCATTAAACCTAGCTCCCCATCCGGATCGAAACCGAAGACAAAGACGGGGCCCAAGCAGGCTCCTCCGCCCAAGGCCAAGAAAGCGCCAGCTGATCAGGAAACCAAGGCCAAACCCGGCACATCGAAACCTGTCAAGTCCGGGACCCAGGCGGTGCCCCCGGTCCTCAACGCCAGGGACTTCCCGCCCTTGGCACCCGTCCAACCACAGGTGAGCAGTTGGAGTAGAGCAGTCTCCGGGCCCCCTACCCGTCCCTCCCCTACCGAAACCGCCCTACAGCAGCAGGTAGAGGAGCTCAGGCGCCAGAACCAAATTCTAGCGCGCAAAATTCAAGAATTAGAGGCCAAACAAGCCGGGTCATCCGAACCAATGCTTGAAGCTGAGCCAGATGACGAGGATGACGGATCATCCGTAACATCTTGCCTCACTAGCCTCTCGCGGCAGAGTGGGGACACGGTAGTTGGATCTGCTGGTCGCGTCGCCGGCCTAGAGGCACTGCAGCGCCAAACCGAGCAACTGGAGGAGCAAGTGGCGGCCCTCCCGAATCAAATCATGTCAGCAGTCCGCGAGTCATTCCAGGACATGTTCAGGGCAGCTTTAACGCAAGCACTTCCCGACCTTATGGCCCAGGTCACTGACTCGGTCCTTAAAGCCGTGCAGCCCTGGGTCAGCACCCAAATTAAGAACGCCACTAGCTGCGAATCCCCTCACTTCAAACGTAAGACAGCCTCCCGCCAGGCAGCGGAGGAACACGGTTCAGGATCGGCAGCTGGTGGGCCGGTGCGGCCCCTCGCTGGGGTTGCGCTGGCTCCCGGCCAGAGCTAGTCCGCTCGCCCGTAAAAAATAGAACAAGATGGCTAGCAGATCTAATAGGAATGATAAAAACCTTGAAAAATTCCAAATCATCCAATGGAACTGCAGGGGTTTCAGAGCTTGGAAAAAACAGTCACACCTCCAGCTCTGCCTGCAGTCCCTAGGTGACATGCCGGCACTCATTGCCCTGCAGGAGCCCGGCATAGACGCTAAATTATCAGGCTACAGCACCTTTCAGGGGGGCCCCTCTACGTGCATCCTGGTGAATAAGGCTTACACCGTGGTTCAGGTCGACTTAGACTTGAGTACCGAGCAAGAATATACAATGGTCCGTGTACTGCCTCTCAGACGCCGCGACCCGTCAATACATATCCTGAGCATATACTGCCCTCCGCATAAGCCGCGCTTAACTTTTAATGAAATCTTCCTTCGCGCGATAAAAATGGCAGCCAAAGAGCCTCTAGTGATCGTTGGAGACTTCAATGCTCCCAGCCTTCATTGGGGCTACCACTTCGAACAGGCAAGAGGACGTAAGCTGGCGGAGCTCATCTCCACCCTCAGCCTCACGTTGCTCACGGACCCGGCGTATCCCACCCGAGTGGGGAATTCGGTAACCCGAGACACGTGTCCAGACCTTTCTCTCGTTAAAAATGCTAGAGCGGCTGTTTGGGAGAACTTGGGAGATTCTCTAGGCAGCGATCACCTCCTTCTCCGGATTACACTCATGGCGAAGGCAGCGCGCAAAAAATGGGGTCAGGCCAAGCTGACCGATTGGCACAAATTTCGAAATCACACTATCCCTCCCGTACTATTTCCCGGCGGCTACGCGGAGTGGGCTAACCACATATACAACATTCAGAAACAACACGTCACAACACTACAAACCACCGAAAAGATCCCCGCAGTGGACACCCACCTCCTGCATTTGTGGGAGGCGCGCCGGAGCTTAACTAAACGGTGGAAAAAGCAGAAAACTAATCGCAAATTACGCGACCGCATAGCCAAACTCACAGACCAGGCTGCAGCGTATGCTGCCGAACTCTCAGATTCAAATTGGATAGCACGCTGCGACGCCGCAGCTCATCAGATGAGCTCGAAGGGGACGTGGCGTCTCTTTCGCACTCTAATCGACCCCTCCCAAACGAGAGGGGAGACGCAAAAGCAGCTCCGGCGGGCTCTGCAAGGGTATCAAGGTACGACGGCGCAACTTGCGGACACTCTGTGCGACAGATATCTCTTTCGTACGGAGGACCCGCCTGGGCCTGAGTACATGTACTCTGGCAGGCCTAATGAAACACTTGATGCCCCTTTTGAGTTGCACGACCTTAAGGCGGCCTTAGCAAAAATGCGCCGGGGTACGGCTCCGGGACGGGATCACATAACAGTGAACCTGTTGGCGAACCTACCGGACTCAGCCTACCTCTATTTATTAGAATACATCAACCAGATCTGGGACGGGCGTCCACTCCCTCCCGAGTGGAAAACTTCACTTGTGACGTTTATCCCTAAAACAGGTAAGGCCGTGAATACGGACAACCTGAGGCCCATATCACTGACCTCATGTGCGGGCAAGCTTATGGAGACGATGGTTCGGGATCGCCTCTCTCCATACCTAGAGAGTAAGGGCTTCTTTGCAGTCACCATGTTCGGGTTTCGCCCCCACATGTCTGCACAGGATGTCCTTCTCCAGCTGCACAGGGATATAATACGACCCACAACTATGCAACACAATGACAAAGCCATCGTCGCCCTTGATCTGAAAGGGGCTTTCGACAATGTTAAACACGGAAGCATCCTGGCCAACTTGAGTTCTACCGATTGCGGGGCTAGGGCCTACGCGTATGTAAGAGATTTCTTGACTAATCGCCAGGCCTTTCTTCGTATTGAGGGCGAGGAATACGGCCCTTACATGATGGGAACACGGGGTACCCCTCAGGGAGCGGTGTTATCACCGCTCCTGTTCAACATAGCTATGATGCGCCTCCCAAGCCAACTGGCGCGGGTGGAAGGCATTCAACACACGTTATATGCAGATGACATTACAATTTGGACCACTGAGGGGAGCCTTGGGGACATAGAGGCCCGCCTTCAGCAGGCCGCTTCCATAGTCGATGCGTATGCAACTCCACTGGACTGTGGGCTCCAATGTGCTTCAGCGAAATCAGAGCTTCTGCATGTCAGAGCGAACCCAAAGGATAGGACAGCAATTCACATCTCTCTGTCAGGAGGTCCTATTAGAGAGGTGGAGGAGCTCCGTATTCTGGGCCTTTTCATTCACCACAGACTCAGACCGGACTCCACCATTGTGAAACTCAAGAGAGTAGGCGAACAGGTAAGGCGCATGATCCGCTGCGTTTCCAACAAGCGGGGCGGTCTGCGGGGCAGGGACGCGCTTCGGCTCGTCTATGCCTTCGTGACTAGCCGGATTCTCTACGCCGTGCCATATCTCCGCACTACTAAGCAAGACGAGGCGCAAATAGACACCATCATCCGCAAGGCAACTAAGCGAGCCCTGGATCTCCCGGTGGCTACCTCTAATGCCAAACTCAGGGCATAGGGGGTGCTAAACTCCTACCAGGTGCTGAGGGAGGCCCACCTCGTGAACCAATACACGCGGCTCATGCAGACGGCCCCTGGGCGCCGCCTGCTAAACCGCTTACACATCCAACACGACTGCACTCCAGAGGAGGCGGAGCGTAGCCCAGTACTGTGGCGCCATATGCTCTGGGTCTCCCCGCTCCCCTGTAACATGGACACCGACATGCACGAAAACAGGCGACAAGCGCGGGCTCGGGCTCTTGAGAGACAACACGGCTCCCGACCCGGTGTATATTATGTAGACGTAGCAGGGCCATCGCCCACGGGGTTTTACACGGCCGCTGTCGTTCACCAGGAAATGCACGTTGATGGACTCTCTTTTCGTGCCCCGAATTCAATGCGAGCCGAAGAAGTAGCGATAGCGCTGGTTGCCGCCCACGCCAGTTCGAGAATCATCATTACGGACTCCCGAAAAGCATGTGATCATTACTTGGCAGGGGAGATCTCCCCCTTAGCTGCTTGCATTCTAAGACGGACTGCCACTGATCCAACACCCAAAAGAATCATTTGGGCTCCTGGCCACCAGGGCTTGCGAGGTAATGAGGCCGCTGACGCGGCTGCCCGAGCGCTTATTCACCGGGCTCCTCATCCCAGCTCTTCTGGCTCGGAGACTAACCAGCCGCTGCTGCGATTCAGGGAAATTATAACGCATTATAGCGACATCCACCGTCTTTTCCCGGCCCCTGCAAAGGGGCTGAGTAAGACGGAGGAGCGAACTTTAAGGCGCCTGCAGACAGGTACTCTACTCTGTCCTGCAATATTAAAGCATTACTATCCAAACACGGATGGGCGATGCCCGCACTGTGGGGAGACCTGTGATATCTTCCACATGGTGTGGGCATGTACTCAAAATCCCCACCTCCCCCCTCCCCTACCCCTTCCAGAGAGGCATGGGAGGCTGCCCTCCTCAACTGCTCCTCGCTTGAGTCCCAAAGGGCTCTGGTGAAACGGGCGAGAGACGGGGCATTGTCATGCGGTGTCCCGGACTAGGGACGCCGACCATGTAGCGGGGCCACTCTGTGGCTCCCAAACTCTATTTCAACAATTAAACGTTTTCACCACCACCACCATCCCCCTACTCCCTAACTCTTCCTTTTGAAAAAAAAAATAAATAAATGTTTTCACTGCTACTACTACTACTACTGCGTAATTTCCTTTCCTCAAATACAATTTTCATTTTCTTCGTTATGGACCCTCTTTGTCTTCTTTCACTCCCACTTCCTCCCTTTTTCTACGGTGTGGTTCAGGTGTCCACCGAGATGACAGGTAGGTAGGTAGGTAAAAACTTTATTGATGAACCAAGTAAGGGAAGGAAGTAGGGGAGGTTTGGTTGGCTTGGTTCTTAATCCCGGTTGGCAGCCATCAGTCCATGACTTCTGGCGACCTTCTCCGCCCATTCCACCAGCCTCTTCTGTGAGGCCGGCTCGGAGCTAGAGACCGCGATCTCCCAACCGTCTAGGTCTGTGAGGTTCCAGCGAGATGGTGGTTGGAGTTCTCGGCATATGAATAGTACGTGTTCAAAGTTTGCTCTCGGAGCCCCACAAAGAGAGCATTCGGGCTTGTATTGATCCGGGTGTATTAGTGCCAGATAGGCCGGTGAAGGAAACGTTCTGGACTGGAGTTGCCTCCATATAGTCTGTTGTTCCTTCGTGAGGGTGTGGTGTGGTGGTGGATATGTGAGCCTTTCCTCTCTGTAGTTTAGCGTGATTTCATTGTAGGTGATTAGTCTGTCCCGCGCGCAATCCCTCTCCACTGTTCGGCCTGCTCGGTTGGCGTACGCTCGAGCAATAGAGTGCGCCTCCTCGTTTCCGGGGTTGCCTGCGTGGGCTGGCACCCAAACTAATTGAATTGGTCTGGGGTCGTGGGGGTTTCATTGGAGAATTTTGTAGGTGGCAGAATGGATCTGTCCCTTTGCAAAATTCCTGATTGCGCTTTTTGAGTCGCTCATTATGAGTGTGGCAGTAGATGCTATGGCCAGTGCTATGGCCGCCTCTTCCGCTTCAAGAGAGGTGGTTGCCCTTATCGAGGCCGAAGCCTTGTGTTTGAGGTCGTATGACACTACGCTTAGGGCGTACGCTGGGTTGCATGGATATTCTGCCGCGTCTGCATAGGCTGCGTCTTCGTTGTCCGCGTGTTTTTTATACAGGGCTTTGGCGCGTGCTTCGCGTCTTTCCCGGTTGTGGGTTGGGTGTACGTTCTTGGGTAGTGGGTGGACGATTAGCTTTTCGTTGATTTGCTTAGGAATGCTGTGGGTGTTGTCAGGAGGGGGACCCGTTGGTTTGATGTTTAATGCGGCTAGAATGTGTCTGCCCGTGTTTGTGGTGGTGGTGGTGAAAACTTTTAATTACTTAAATAGAGTTTGGGAGCCACAGAGTGGCCCCGCTACATGGTCGGCGTCCCTAGTCCGGGACACCGCATGACAATGCCCCGTCTCTAGCCCGTTTCACCAGAGCCCTTTGGGACTCAAGCGAGGAGCAGTTGAGAAGGGCAGTCTCCCATGCCTCTCTGGAAGGGGTAGGGGAAGGGGGGAGGTGGGGATTTAGAGTACATGCCCACACCATGTGGAATATATCACAGATCTCCCCACAGTGTGGGCATCGCCCATCCGTGTTAGGATCGTAATGCTTTAGGATTGCAGGACAGAGTAGAGTACCTGTCTGCAGGCGCTTTAAAGTTCGCTCCTCCGTCTTACTCAGCCCCTTTGCAGGGGCCGGGAAAAGACGGTGGATGTCGCTATAATGCGTTATAATTTCCCTGAATCGCAGCAGCGGCTGGTTAGTCTCCGAGCCAGAAGAGCTGGGATGAGGAGCCCGGTGAGTAAGCGCTCGGGCAGCCGCGTCAGCGGCCTCATTACCTCGTAAGCCCTGGTGGCCAGGAGCCCAAATGATTCTTTTGGGTGTTGGATCAGTAGCAGTCCGTCTTAGAATACAAGCAGCTAAGGGGGAGATCTCCCCTGCCAAGTAATGATCACATGCTTTTCGGGAGTCCGTAATGATGATTCTCGAATTGGCGTGGGCGGCAGCAAGCGCTATCGCTACTTCCTCGGCTCGCATTGAATTCGGGGCTCGAAAAGAGAGTCCATCAACGTGCATTTCCTGGTGAACGACAGCGGCCGTGTAAAATCCCGTGGGCGATGGGCCTGCTACGTCTACATAATATACACCAGGTCGGGAGCCGTGTTGTCTCTCAAGAGCCCGAGCCCGCGCTTGTCGCCTGTTTACGTGCATGTCGGTGGCCATGTTATGGGGGAGCGGGGAGACCCAGAGCATATGGCGCCACAGTACTGGGATCGCTCCGCCTCCTCTGGAGTGCAGTCGTGTTGGATGTGTAAGCGGTTTAGCAGGCGGCGCCCAGGGGCCGTCTTCACGAGCCGCGTGTATTGGTTCACGAGGTGGGCCTCCCGCAGCTCCTGGTAGGAGTTTAGCACCCCCAATGCCCTGAGTTTGGCATTAGAGGTAGCCACCGGGAGATCCAGGGCTCGCTTAGTTGCCTTGCGGATGACGGCGTCTATTCGCGCCTCGTCTTGCTTAGTAGTGCGGAGATATGGCACGGCGTAGAGAATCCGGCTAGTCACGAAGGCATAGACGAGCCGAAGCGCATCCCTGCCCCGCAGACCGCCTCGCTTGTTGGAAACGCGGCGGATCATGCGCCCTACCTGTTCGCCTACTCTCTTGAGTTTCACAATGGTGGAGTCCGGTCTGAGTCAGTGGTGAATGAAAAGGCCCAGAATACGGAGCTCCTCCACCTCTCTAATAGGACCTCCTGACAGAGAGATGCGAATTGCTGTCATATCCTTTGGGTTCGCTCTGACATGCAAAAGCTCTGATTTTCCTGGAACACATTGGAGCCCACAGTCAATAGCATACGCATCGACTATGGAAGCGGTCTGCTGAAGGCGGGCCTCCATGTCCCCAAGGCTCCCCTCAGTGGTCCAAATTGTAATGTCGTCTGCATATAACGCGTGTTGAATGCCTTCCACCCGGGCCAGTTGGCTTGGGAGGCGCATCATAGCTATGTTGAACAGGAGCGGTGATAACACCGCTCCCTGAGGGGTACCCCGTGTTCCCATCATGTAAGGGCCGTAGTCCTCGCACTCAATCCGAAGAAAGGCCTGGCGATTAGTCAAGAAATCTCTTACATACGCGTAGGCCCTAGCCCCACAATCGGTAGAACTCAAGTTGACCAGGATGCTTCCGTGTTTAACATTGTCGAAAGCCCCTTTCAGATCAAGGGCGAGGATGGCTTTGTCATTGTGTTGCATAGTTGTGGGTCATAGTCGGTCCAATTGTGCTGTGCGGTGGGCTTCAGTCAGTTCAGGTGTCCATCGAGATGACAAAGAATTACTGCGCCATTTCCTTTCCTCAAAAAGCGTTGCCTTCAAAGGGCAAGGCATCGCGCCGAACGGGTGGTGGTGTTCCGTGGACTCCCTGGCAGCGCTACAACACGCTGTCGCGTTCCACTCCTAAAGGCGAAGCTTAAGCGTCATTAATTAGCAGTTAAATAATATTCCGGCATTAATCAGTAATTAACCATTAATTAGTGATTTGTCATCACTTAGGAATTAGTACTCAATTATATGTCACGCCACCAGTGCCACAGAAGCAGCGATAGTGGTGCGGAGAACGCTTTCGCCTCTACGCACTTTAGACAGTCAAAGTGCCCCCTGAATTTTCTTGCGGAATCTGAAGGCTGCTAAGGCTGGGTGTCCTAATGACTTGCCAAACAAATTCTATAAACTGTGTGCTCAGTCAGTTGCACCATACTTAAAGATTATTTCTGAGAAATCACTTGACGAATATGATCTTCCTGATGGCTGGGAGGTTAAAAGCATTGTGGCAATTCACAAATGGGGTCCTCGTGACATTGTGTCAGATCATGGGCCAGTATCGTTAACTTCACTTGCGTGCAAAACACTTGAGCATATTTTGTATACCAGTGTAGTATCACAGATGGACACACATTCATTGTTTAATCCTCGTTAGCATGGTTTTCGTAAGGGCTTGTCCTGTACTACGCAGTACATTGAATTTGACCTGGCGGGGGCAATGGACAAGCGGCTGAGTGTGGACAGTCTTTCACACTGTGATCCATTTTCTACTCATTAAAAAATGGCCGTTTACAATATTAACCCGCTAGTGTTATCGTGGGTGAAGGATTACCTACATTTACAGTCAACAGTTTGTAGTTCTGAGTGACGCTAAGTCTCAAGCGGTGCAAGTTGGCTCCAGTGTTCCTCAAGGGTACGTGTTGGGGCCGCAGTTGTTCTTGCTCTATGTCAATGATATCGGTGACGAAATATAGGGTCTCAAGTGCGGTTATTTCCGGATGATTGCGTTCATGCCCCACAACTTGCCATCACAAATGACTACTTGATCACAAGTAGTGACTTGTAAACGCGATATTGAAATGTACCAGAATGACCTGAATAGAATCTTGGATTTGTGCGTTAAATGGAATATGAATTTGTCTAAAATAGTTCACATGAACTTTACAAGAAAGAAAAACCTTGACGTGCACTCATGTTATTAACAGTAGGCCATTGGTACAGGTATTCGAATTTAAATATTTAGCTGTGTATTTCAGTGTTGCAGAAACGCAAGCACTTTTCCCATGTCATGCCGGGACATTCTTTACAAGACGTACGAGGTTCGTTAGAAAAGTATCCGACTTTATTTTTTTTGCGAACACCTGATGGATATGAAACAGGCGCGCTTACAGCAGTCAACTTTGAACCCTCGGGCGCATGCACGAATTTTTTCCCGCCTGCCGATAACGTCAGTCGCTGGCAAGCAGCGTTTGAGTGAGGCAGTGCGCAGTGCTCTCGTCGGTTTTTTGTTGCAAGGGAAATGGCGGAGCGAGGGGAGCAGCGCTACTGCCTCAAATTTTGCCAGAAACTTGGCGATAGCCAAGTGGAAACCATTCGAAATGTTCAGACGGCTTTCGGAGATGATGCTATGAGCAGCACACAGATTAAACAGCGGAGCAACTGGTTTAAAGACGGCCGCATATCCGTGGAGAGAGAGCCACGCTTCGGTCGGCCATCAACATGCCGAAATGACCAGGTAATTGCCGAAGTGCACGCTGTGGTGATGCGGGACTGTTGTGTGACTATCCGAGAAATTGCGGGAAAGGTGGACATCAGCAATTTTTCTGCACATTCCATTATCACCGAAGATTTGGCCATGGAGAGAGTGGCAGCGAAATTCGTGCCGGAGCTGCTGACAGTGGAGAAAAAGCAGCTTCGTGTTGAAGTCTCAAAGGAGATGCTGGATTCCACAAACAGTTACCCTGACTTCACCGACGCCGTAATCACCAGTGACGAGTCTTGGGTGTACGGGTACGACCCGGAAACCAAATCACAGTCGTCACAGAGGACGCATTCCACGTCATCAAGACCAAAGAAGGCCCGCCAAGTGCGCAGCAATGTCAAAGTGATGCTGACTGCTTTTTTGACTCCTTCTGTGTGGCACACCACGAGTACGCACCCCACAGGGTCAAAGAATGACTAAAGAGTAACAGAGATGTCCTCCATCGCCTACGTGGCACTGTGCGGCGCAAGAGACTGGAATTGAGGTCAACAAGAAATTGGCGCATCCCTCGCGGCATTGCTCCTGCACATTCCTCGCATTTGATTCAGACTTTTCTGGCGAAAAACCAGACTCCTGTAGTTCAACAGGCTCCTTACTCTCCTGATATGTCCCCCTACGACTTCTGTCTGTTCCCTAAAATCAAGAGGACATTTAAAGGAGCGCGATTTCAGAAACGAAAGGACATTATGGCTGCAACGACAGCAGAGCTAAATTCCATTCCGAAAAGGGTCTTTTCGGAATTTTTCCAACAATGGCAGCACCGCTGGGAGATGCATATGGTGCCCCAAGGAGACTAATTTGAAGGTTAGGTTTCTAACGCTCCAGTTATGCCAGTTTTTTTTCTTCGGCCAAAGGTCGGATACTTTTCTAACAGACCTCGTATGTGAGATCGACTCTGGAATACGCATGTGCGGTTTCGGATCCGGCTACTCCTCGAGATAAAGTTGGAGGGAGTGCGAAACATTGCCTCCCGTTTTGGTGTCGGGCACACACGGGTCTCAGCTCAGTGCATCGCGTTCCAAAGAAGCGCTCAAATGGGAATTACTCGTCATGCGCCGAATCAAACTAAGTTTGAAGCTTCTTCATTCCATTTATTAATCAACTATTCGTGCTGATCGAGAAAAGTATATACAACAGCCCTATCACACATCTAAGTGTGTTGACCATGATTTCAAGGCTCGGATAATTGCGAAAAAAACTGAACTGTTCAGAGTACCTTTCCTAAAACCAATAGGGAATGGAATAGGCTGCCCAGTGATGTCGTGGGTGCTGCATCAATTAATGTTTTCTTTTGTATGCTGTAAATGTATATGCATGTCTAGCGCTTTACATTTCTTGTACCCTTTTCTCAGTTTTTTTGTATTTTTGATTCTGCGTAGGAGCAAAAGGTGTCATAATTCGTCTTGTTTATGTACTTCTTCTTGTACCCCCCCCCCCCCCCCCTTCCACAGTAATGCCTTGGCGCTGTCGGTCACTTGATACATAAATAAATACACAAATAAACGCTCTCATTACATTGCCTATTGTATAGATTTCTGCAGAACAGGTCGACCACTTCAACTATCTTATCTGTAGTTACATCATCATCATCATCAGCCTGACTACGCCTACTGCAGGGCAAGTGCCTTTCCCATGTCACTCCAAATAACCCTGTCCCTTGCTAGTTGCGGACACCGTATCCGCGCATACTTCTTAATTCCATCTGTCCACCTAACTTTCTGCCGCTCCCTGCTACGCTTGCCTTCTCTTTGAATCCACTCTGTTACCCTTAAAGGGAGACTGAGGCACTTTTTTGAAAATCGGGCTGGCAGCGGCATCCTATAGTTTTTCATGCCCTACACTGGAATATCGCATCGAAATAAGGCAAAAACAAGCGCGAATTGCCTTTTTTAGCCGAAATATGCGGCCTGTGCCGCGCGGCGCGCCGCCGCCCGTGATTGGTCAAGAGATGTCGTGACGTCACTTTGAGGACTGAGAAGCTGCCGATGCGGATCCGGCGCTGCGTTGAGTGCAGATCGCAGCTTTCTGTGTCGTAAAAGCGAATACGGCGACTATTTTTTTTATTGACCTCCGAAGAAAAGGATACTACAGTTTGCTCATTCCACGTATCGCCTGAAACCAAAAAAGACGCAAGCAAAAAATTCTACGCCTAGCACAAGCATACGCCAGCGTCAAAGACGCGATGAAGACCATGCGTAAAAGGTGCCAGCACAACCTCGGCTCGTATTCTCGGCAGGAAGGGGTGCGAACAATGCTCAAGTCAATTACCACCACCGGACGCCTCCTGGCTTGTCCGGAAGAGCGTCATCCTAAAGAAAAGGCCCAAAGCACTCTGTACGAGAAATCCTGTTCTCAGTACTCGGCGTTGCAGGTTGGGGCAAGAAAGTATTTCAAGGAAACGATGAAGGAGCACAAAGTTGGTGTCAAAAGTAGCGAAGCGCAGTGGCCAAGCACTGCGAGGCATGTGACCACAAGATAGTGACGCAATCACTGTGCGCTGGAAACCAAGCCAAATACGCGCACAAGGCTGCTGCTTCAGTCGTGGCGCGTTCAGCAGATGCCAGAAAATATTAATCGCTGCCTCGGAAACGTTCGCCCTTCTTAGATTTGCAGTTTAGGTTCAGTGAAGTAGTTGCCAACTATATGTGTGTTTAAAAGCCAAGCTAACTGAAACTCGCCCGCTGCCACAACTTGATGAAGAAACCTAGTAAGGTTGCGGTGTTTTTTTGCAAAACCTCGGTTGACGTTCATTTCTCTCATAAATTTGTATCCGAAATCAACGTCGAACGCTTTCATTTTAATTGCTTAGCTACAATTAAACGAGATGCCGCATATTGCCACGTATCATTGCAGTGTGTGTTCGTTCACGCTCAAGGCAGCAGGAAAGGGTCGTTATCACTTTTGTTCGTGGCGCGAGAAACGACCAGACTAATCTCGATTGTTCGCAGCCATGAAAGGCTGCATCTAGGTTTTTCCAGATTACCGTAGATGATCTTGACCTGTTATCTGGAAGTTTCCTTGCCGGCTTTAAGTTGAGCGATGCCGCGAGCAGCGGACATTCGTAGTTCGACGACCGACGAGCACGTTTGCTGCTTACGCCGCCGCCGAGTGATTCAGTTACTTTGCGGGCGCAAGTCAGCCCAAATAAAGAGCTTCCTTTCCAAGACTGGCTGGTGTCTTCCTTACCACTGGACTGCCGTCACTACAACGTGACATCTGGTGGAGGTGCGGGGTAGCCTTCCATGTACCGGACACCCCCAGCAAGTCGTGACGCCAGCCCTTTGAGTCATCTACCGCAGGACCTGAGTCCAGTCCACCGCGCAAGCCGACGCCTGCAAGGGGACGAACCTGAGTTCGGGATTCTGCCGGACCCTACCCGGAAGCGAAAGCCAGCAGCAACGTCTACCATGAGCTTGCCCCAGGCGATGACTCCAATCATTCTTCAGCAGCCCCGGGTGCCACCAACCTTCGACGCTTCGCCTGGCGCCGACCCCGAAGAATGGCTAGAGCAGTTCGACCGTGTGGCTATCTTCAACAACTGGGACGATGCCACAAAACTTAGGTACGTGTTCTTCGCCTTGGAGGGACCAGTAAAAGTCTGGTTTGAGAATGAGGAAGCTAACCTCACGAACTGGGAAATCTTCAAGGAGCAGCTTCTAAAGACCTTCACGAACGTCGTGCGAAAGGAGAGAGCCCAGCAGCTGCTACAGTCTCGCATACAACACCCAAACGAGACCGTTGCAGTGTACACTGAGGAGATGAAGCGTCTCTTCCGGCGTGCCGACTCGAACATGAAGGAAGAAGAAAAGGTCAAGCTGCTTATGCGAGGAGTTAAAGAACAACTCTTTGCCGGCCTCGTACGGAACTCACCGAAAACCGTGGCGGAATTCATAGAAGAGGCCTCCACGATGGAAAAAACTCTTGACGCCCGAGCCCGCCAATATGAGCGCCAGCAGCGCGTATTTTCAGCAAACTGCCTGGACGCCGCTAACAACGATAACCTGCGGGAGGTTATACGCCAAGTTGTACGAGAAGAGCTCCGACGATTGCTGCCAAATAGAATGCAGCCGCAGGTTACATCACTTACTGATGTAATCCGGGACGAAGTTCAACAGGCCTTGGGTGTGACGCAGACACCCACGCAGCCTCCGCAGCCCCCAGCCATGACTTACACCGCAGCTGTGCGCCGTCCTGCACCTCGACGACGGGACCCAAGCCCCTATCGCCCTCAGCCAGCTGCGTTGGACCGCCGCCCACCCGCCCCAAGCCGCCCGTTCTACGATCGACGCGCGCAGCCGAGGAAATGCGACGAGTGGAGAACTCCCGACCAGCGCCGCCCACTATGCTTCCACTGTGGCGAAGCCGGTCACGTCCTCCGGCACTGCCCATACAGAAGACTGGGCATCCGAGGGTTCTCTTACGACGCTCCACGACCCCGACCCGGCCAGCGACCAGCCGAAATCGAGGAGTTTTTGCGTCGGGAAGAATACTCATCGCCGAGCCGCCTGTCACGTTCCCCGTCGCCATCGTCCCCGCGCTTTGTTTCTCCTAGCCGAGGTTACGCCGTGCGTGGACGCTCCCCCAGCCCCCGAAGGCGTTATCGAGGGGAACACCCAGTTACTCCTGGATCGAGGATTGGGCGTCGCGAGGGGAGTCGCCGAAATCCGAAATGGCCAAGCCCAGGTGTTGCTAACCAACTTCACCGAAGAATACCGCCATCTAAAGAAAGGTACGACGATCGCTTTCCTCGACGAGCTGGCAGACATCAGAGACGTATTTGCCCTACCCGACCAACCCGCAGAATTATCTGAACAAGGCCATCAACCGACGTTCGACATCAACCCGGCATTACCCCGGAGCAGACAAGACCAAATACGCAGTCTTCTTCAAAGGTACACCGATTGCTTCTCATCAGCATCGAATGTGCGACGAACCCGGCTTGCCAAGCACCGCATTGTCACAGACGAACACGCAAGACCACTGCGACAGAGCCCCTACCGCGTATCGCCGCTAGAACGCCAAGCTATCCGCAAGCAAGTTGAGGAAATGCTTCGTGACGACGTCATCCAGCCATCGAGGAGCCCCTGGGCAGCACCGGTCGTCCTAGTGAAAAAGAAAGACGGCACCCTTCGCTTTTGCGTCGATTACCGCCGCCTGAACAACATTACGAAGAAGGATGTCTACCCCCTCCCCCGCATCGACGATACACTGGACCGGCTGTGCAAGGCTAAGTACTTCTCATCGATGGACCTGAAGAGCGGCTACTGGCAAATCGAAGTCGACGAAAGAGATCGCGAGAAGACTGCGTTCATCACGCCAGACGGACTCTTCGAGTTCAAGGTGATGCCATTCGGCCTCTGCTCTGCCCCAGCGACGTTCCAGCGAGTAATCGATACGGTGCTCGCAGGCTTGAAGTGGCAGATTTGCCTAGTCTACTTAGATGATGTTGTTGTCTTCTCCTCAAGCTTTGAAGACCACCTCAGAAGGCTTCGGATAGTGCTGGAAACGATCAAGTCTTCAGGCCTGACACTGAAACCGGAGAAGTGCCACTTCGGCTACGAAGAGCTGCTGTTCCTTGGTCACGTCGTAAGCAAGGATGGAGTTCGCCCAGACCCCAAGAAGACGGCTGCGATCGCAGAGTTTCCACAGCCTAATGACAAGAAGGCTATACGCAGATTCCTTGGATTGTGCGCTTATTACCGGCGATTCGTCAAGAACTTTTCGCGCATCGCTGAACCTTTGACCCAACTTACCAAGGCAGACGTGCCTTTTAAATGGGAAAGGCCGCAAGAGGAAGCTTTCAACGAATTGAAGCGCCGCTTACAGTCCCCTCCTGTGCTCGGGCACTTTGATGAAAACGCCGAAACCGAAGTTCATACCGATGCAAGCAGTGTGGGCTTAGGAGCGGTCCTCGTTCAGAAAAATGGCAGACAGGAGACAGTTATCGCGTACGCTAGCCGTTCACTGTCGAGAGCCGAAGCCAACTATTCGACGACAGAGAAAGAATGTCTTGCCATTATTTGGGCCACGTCCAAATTTCGCCCCTACTTATACGGACGACCATTCAAGGTTGTGAGCGACCACCATGCTCTGTGCTGGTTGGCCAATTTGAAAGATCCCTCCGGCCGCCTTGCTCGTTGGAGCCTGCGTCTACAAGAATTCGACATAACTATAGTCTACAAATCTGGCCGCAAGCATTCCGATGCAGACTGCCTATCGCGAGCCCCCGTAGACGCAGCACCGGAAGAGGAAGACGACGACGCTTTCTTAGGACCGGTAAGCGCCAGCAGTTTCGCGCAGCAGCAGCGCTCGGATCCTGAGTTGCAAAGCATAGTTGATTATTTGAAAGGCAAGACCGCATCGCCTCCCCGGGGGTTCAAGCGCCAACTGTCGTCCTTCGTCCTTCACAATAATGTCCTCCTGAAGAAGAACTTCGCGCCCAACAGGACAGTACATCTTCTTGTCGTGCCCAAGAATCTTAGGCAAGAAATTATGCAGGCATGTCATGATGAACCGACTGCGGGGCATCTCGGGATTGCTCGCACGTTGCACCGCATCCAGGAGAAGTACTATTGGCCGCGGCTAGCTACCGACGTTTCCCATTACGTGAAAACGTGCCGTGAGTGTCAGCGACGCAAAACGCCTCCGACTAGACCAGCCGGACTCCTGAACCCCATACCACCTGCAACTAAGCCCTTTCAGCAAATAGGAATGGACCTCCTCGGCCCCTTTCCGACTTCATCATCAGGTAACAAGTGGATCATCGTGGCCACCGACTACATGACCCGATACGCCGAAGCAAAAGCGTTGCCTAATGGTACCGCAACAGAAGTCGCAAAATTTTTTGTCGAGCAAATTCTCCTGCGACACGGCGCCCCCGAAGTGCTCATCACAGACAGAGGGACGGCATTTACAGCGGAGCTGACGCAAGCCATTTTAAACTACAGCCAGACAAGCCATCGGAGGACAACTGCCTATCATCCACAAACCAACGGACTCACAGAGCGTCTGAACAAGACCATCGCAGACATGCTCTCCATGTACATCGACGCCGAACACAAGACGTGGGACTCCATTCTGCCCTACGTGATCTTCGCGTACAATACTGCCGTCCAGGAGACAACCAGGTTTACCCCATTCCAGCTGGTATACGGCAGGAAGCCCACGACAACACTCGACGCAATGCTCCCGCACGTTTCTGACGAAGACAACCTCGACGTCGCCGCCTACCTTCATCGCGCCGAGGAAGCCCGAAGACTTGCGCGGCTTCGCATTCAAGACCAGCAGCACACCGACGCCCGACGCTACAATCTGCGCCGACGAGACACGCATTACAAGCCAGGTGATCGTGTTTGGATATGGACGCCAGTTCGCCGCCGTGGATTGAGTGAAAAGTTGCTGCGACGCTACTTTGGCCCGTACAAGGTTCTCCGTCGCATCGGTGACCTCGACTACGAAGTCATCCCCGACGGCACGACAGCATCTCAGCGACGCCGCACACGCCCGGAAGTCGTACATGTCGTACGCCTGAAACCATATTATGAACGCTAAAGGACTGGAAGTTTTCATTGTCCGTGTTTATTTTCATTTTAAAGCATCGAGACGATGCTTCTTTGGAAGGGGGGTAATGCCACGTATCATTGCAGTGTGTGTTCGTTCACGCTCAAGGCAGCAGGAAAGGTTCGTTATCACTTTTGTTCGTGGCGCGAGAAGCGACCAGACTAATCTCGATTGTTCGCAGCCATGAAAGGCTGCATCTAGGTTTTTCCAGATTACCGTAGATGATCTTGACCTGTTATCTGGAAGTTTCCTTGCCGGCTTTAAGTTGAGCGATGCCGCGAGCAGCGGACATTCGTAGTTCGACGACCGACGAGCACGTTTGTTGCTTACGCCGCCGCCGAGTGATTCAGTTATTTTGCGGGCGCAAGTCAGCCCAAGTAAAGAGCTTCCTTTCCAAGACTGGCTGGTGTCTTCCTGACCACTGGACTGCCGTCACTACAACGTGACAATATGAAGAGCTTCGATGCTTGCTTGCTTTGCTTTATTGTGCTTTGCTCTGCCTGCTTGCTTCCTTGCTTGCTTGCTTGCTTGGGCACGTCGAACTGAGTATAAAATCACTAACAGAGCCTTGCTGAGCACGTCTCAGGTGGTCTGGCCGCACCTAAGCTGAGGAGAGCGACACATGCTTAAGCCACTATAGGTTTCTTCAAGGGCTAAGTGCGCATGTTTCTACTTTTAAAAGAGGCGCTTCTCCGGAATGGTGACACGCCTTTCATGCTCGAGAAAATCGAAGGAACTGTGTCATGGTTCAGCCGCGCCTTTTCGACAGAAGTCTCCAGAGGTCACATTAGGGACAAGCTCTGCATGTTGCCGCTCTTACGAAAGTGCTTCGAGCAGAGTAGGCTTGCTTTGGTCAGCTTGAATTCTTCGTCACAGCAGCGAGCGCTTGCGCTGCGAGCTTATGATCTTGCTACAAACAGTGGAAGACGACACAGCCTCGGCCGTATTTGTTCATGGACACGAACGCGGAGTAGTACCTCGTGTTGAATCTGATTCTCAAGGTCGGCTAACACGCTTTGTCCGTCACAACGCACGCAGCACGAGAAACAACGTGCGCTGAAAGCTCGCTCGGGTGCGCCGAAGTATCCCCGGCTCCTCAACGTGACGTCACGTTGGCCGACATGGACGAGGTTTCCCTCTCCGCTGTTCTTCTCTCCTACGCTCGCGCGGGGCGCGGGAGATTTGAACATCGCGTTTTTAATTGGTGATTGCGCCACTGTTTTAGCCAAAATCGAAAAAATAATTTCACAGACGTGATCAGCAATGACACTGCTTCAAAACCCTAAAAAAATTAGCTGATTCCAAAACCGCCTCAGTATCCCTTTAAGCACCAGCGGTTGTCTTGCCTTCGCATTACATTCCCTGCCCAAGCCCGTTTCTTCCTCTCGATTTTAACTAGGATGATTTTAACCAGCGTTTGTTCCCTCACACACTCAGCCCGCTCCCGGTCTCTTAACGTTACACCTATCATTTTTCTTTCCATAGCTCATTGCGTAGTCCTTAACTTAAGCTGAACCGTCTTCTTTAACCTCCAGGAACAGGGATGCTCACCCATTTCTTCTTCGTTGTGCAGATCGCGCTGTTCTCGGCGGGATTTGACAATGGACACAGTGCGCATGCTTGCCGAGAGGCAGGCACTTTGAATCACCTGGACCGCTCGACTGATAGCCGTATCAGTGACGGAGCACTACTGCCACTGTTCAATTCCCTTCCACGTGTGGTGCGACCATACCAGCTGACCCAGGAGGAGACGTCAACAGAAGCGCGGCAGCGCAGCTATATAAACAACAGCCCCACCGGCCGACACTTGAGTGGACTTGGTGGCACCGGACGAACAGGGATGCTCACCCTTTTCTTCTTCGTTGTGCAGGTTGGTGATAAATACACAGCATATTCTGTTCGTGATGACTCTCGCGCTTTGATGGTGCTACCAAGTCCACAGTTTCTTGTTTCTACATTGGTTGATTGCTTCCTTGTAGTTAGATTGCTGCTACTAACATCTGGGGACGTTGAACTAAACCCGGTACCGAGCTCTGACTCAGACTCAGACTACCTCGAACTTTTAAATGTTGAAAAAAATTGTTAAAGAGCAGACGAAAACCAACAAAGTTTTGAAAGAGCTAACAACGAACCTGAAGCAAGTAGAATCAACAGTCAGTAGTATCCAAGAAAGGATTACGGTAATAGAGAGGGAAGGGAGCCGATTGAAGCATTTGAAGAGAAACTAGCAGAATGCGATGCAGCTTGTACGAATACCAATAAGCAGATGCCAGACCTGGCAGCCAAGGTGGATGACCTGGAAGACAGGAGCCGACGCAATAACCTCTTAATATACGGTGTAAAAGGAGAGCCGGAGGAAGATGCAAACGCACTTGAGGATAAAGTGAAGCAAGACATTTTTAAAGACGTTCTTGGAATAAAAGTAGTCTCAAAGGAAAGAATACATCGAATCGGTAACCCCAAAAGTGAACACTCCCGTTCGATTAGTTGAGACTTTTCGATTTTTCTGAAAAAGCTAAAATTTTGTCTAGTTGTTTTAAACTGAATGAATCAGATATATCTATAAGTGAGGACTTTTCAAAGGGAGTAAGAGACACGATCAAACCTCTGGCGTTCTGCAGCAGAAGAAAAGGCGAATAGAGCGAAAGTGTCTCTTACGTTTGACAAGCTGAAATTGGACGGAAAGGTATACATATGGAATTCACAACAAAATTGCAGAATGGAGGTATCTCGCTCAAGGGCTTCTGCGCTTGATAAAACGAAAGTCCGACGGAAAAAATGACAAGGTGACCATAAAGTTCCTAGAGTTGTATCGCTCAGCGCGCGAAGTATAGTTAACAAACTCAGTCTACTTAAAGGCATAATACTGTCTTATCAGCCACATATCCTGGTCATTTGCGAAACGTGGTTGAATGCAGGAGTGCAAGACTGGGAAATAATTCCGCCATCGTACAAGCTTATCCGCAAAGACCGTGGCACTAGAGGAGGAGGAGTGGCGACAGCGATTAAAAATAACATTAAATTTTCCCGCATGGGTGACATTGATGGGTATGAGAGCGTATGGTGTAATATCGAATACGAGAGCAAACGCATACTCCTTGGAGGCGTGTACCGACCACCCAACGCTCCTCCCGAGTATCTCGAAGTGATGCACGACTACCTCATGCAACGTAGAAATTCTAGATCCGAAATAATCATTACAGGAGACTTCAACTTGCCTGGAATAAATTGGTCAGACATGTCACACGATCACAATGAAGTGAAAAGCGCTGAAATATTGCCACTTTTAGTTTTTCTCTAAACCAATTAGTTACTTCTGATACTCGAACTTTCGGGTCGTGCTCTTCTCTACTCGACCTTATGCTTGTTAGTAATTCACTTGACAACTGTTCAGTAAATGTAACTGAAGGAATCTCAGACCATAAGATGTTAATCATGGAATGTTCATTGCATGTTTCGAATAAGACTGTCAAACCATCTACCACTTTTGTTAAAGACTACGAGCGGGCTGATGACATTTCTGTTTTAGCTCATCTGGAATCTTGTTACCCAGCATTTGAGGCATTGAACGATGTATGTGAAATGTGGTCCTATTTTAAAAAAAGTGTTCACTTGTGCGAAAAGCAGTACATTCCTGTGAGAAGGAAACGCGTCAACCGAGAATATCCGTGTATTACGCGAGACATTATCCAGCTGAAAAGAACGATTAAGCGTCGTCGCAAGCGCTGCCTATCAGGCGATATTGTGCGCCTTGTCAGTACGCTCAAAGATAAAATTCTAACTGCGAAAACACGTTTCTTCTCGGAGACGTTACCGTCCTTTATGAAACATGACCTGCGAAAGTTTTGGCGCTATTTAGCATGTGAACAATCGACAGTTTGTGAAATAAAAACTTCGAGTGGAATCATAACTAACCCTGACGCTATTGCTACAATATTTAACTCGTTCTTTAAGTCTGTTTTCTCGCGCTCGGTTTCAGGTGCTTCCCTTGATTCATACCCCATCACTCATCTCATGTCTGAAATAAACATTAGTGAAGATGGCATATTATGCCTGCTGCGCAAACTAGACGTAAGAAATCTCCAGGGCCTGATGACATCTCAAATGATTTCCTTAATAGATATGCTTTCTGGGGTTCCAAATACTTATCAAGAATTTTCACCCTTTCGTTGCGAACACTAACAATCCCGGATGACTGGCGTAGGGCTAAAATAATTCCAGTTCATAAGGGTGGTCCCAAACATGAACTAAATAACTACAGACCGGTTTCACTAACTAGCTCTTGTAAAATACTCGAAGATATTATTTATAAAGCAGTTATTAAATACCTAGAAGTTAATAACCTTCTCTACAGTCGACAACATGGCTTTAGATCGCGATTGTCAACAACCACACAGCTAGCAGAGATAACGCACGATATTGCAAATGCCCTTAATGCACGAGGCCAATTAGACGCCACTTCTTTAGACCACTCTAAGGCATTTGACTTAGTTCCTCACCAAGACTTACTCACGAAACTGCGGGCTATAGGTATCGAAAACAACATGATTACATCGATTGACTGCTTTTTGAAAAACCGTAAGCAGTGTGTCAAACTGAAAAAAATTTTGAGTCTGATAACTTGGATGTCTACTCAGGAGTATCACAGGGTTCAGTCCTCGCCTCCTTATTGTTTCTAATTTATATCAATGATATCTGTTCATGCATCCTACCTATCCAATCGAACTCAAGTTGTGAAAATAGGTGCCTTTACATCGAAGGCTAAAGCTGTCAGTTGTGGAGTGCCAGTGGGAAGTATTTTAGGACCTTTACTTTTTAATCTCTATCTGAATGATATCGCCACTATTATCCCTAAAGCAAAATTTATTATCTATGCAGATGACACTAGTATTTTTTTTTGCTGGCAATGATATTGATCTTCTTGTTGAACAATGTAACAGTGCAATGAAATCCTTAGAGGAATGGTCGAGAGTAAATGTAATGAAGAGAAATTAAAGCAAAACAAAAGCGGTTATATTTAGGCCGAAAAACAAGCACATACCTCCGCATCAAGATATTATAATAAACTCGCGATGCGTCGATTTAGTCGAGAATTTCAAATGTCTGGGTGTCACCTTTTCCGCAAATATGTCCTGGGATAATCACGTCAAGCATGTTCTAAGCAAAATAAGTTAAATAACTGGTGTAATAGGTCGTTTAAGGTATATCCTTCCCACACGCATCAAACGTTTGCTTTATCATTCACTCATTCAGTCACACTTGAAGTATTGTCAACTAGTATGGGGAAACACAACATCCACTAATGTAGAACACATCCACCTGTTACAGAAAAAGTATCTCCGACAAACATATAATGCTTCTTATACCGCTTCCACCTCAACTTTATTTAGCAACTCCGGTGTAATTCCAGCTCACAATCTCTATAGGTATCGCTTAAGGCATGTATATAAACAAGAAATCTACAGGAATATCAACAATATACGTAACCTATCCTAATTACAGGACAGAACTCCAAGCTACCTTACAAGACACTTCGATGATTGGTCAGTACTGATGTCACGTTCAAGTTGCGGGAAACAGTGCCTTAAGAACACAATACCAACGCTTTTGAATTATTATAATTCGGCCCGTTTTGACCTCTTCATGGCAACCTGCAAGGACCTCCGGCAGATGTATTTGGTTTCTATGTAATGTTATCTAGCCTTGCTGTTGTTTTGTTTTGGATTTGTAGCAGTGAGTTCCGCTGTTGTTTTCTGTTCTTTTTTGTTGTTGTTTTCTGTTGTTTTCGTTTACTATGAGTTCTATATCTGTATCATATTAAATATGTACGTATGTGTTTGGATATCAAGAATATGTTATGTGACGCCGTCACTCTGCCAAAATAAGAGATTGTGGACCCGTCAAGCTGCCCAAGGACAGCTTTTTCTCTACAATCCCCCATCTGCATTTGATGGCAACCAAAGATTTAATAACTCAAATTCGACTCTTCGCGGACGACTGCGTAGTATATAAGGTAATAGATTCTATAGAAGATCAAATTAAACTAAATGAATCTCTATCGGCTATTCAGACTTGGTGCACCAGATGGGGAATGAGACTCAATGCCACTAAAACAAAAAGCATAATTTTTAGCAACAAGAAAAAGCCACTAGATTTTTCATACATTATAGCCAGTGTCCCAATCGAGAAAACTAATTATATAAAATACCTAGTAGTGACACTATCAAGCAATCTAAGCTGGGAACAACACAATAAAAACTTATGTCATAAGGCCGAAGGAAAGCTGTATTTCCTCAGAAGAAGATTACGCAACGCTCCTCCTAATGCAAAACTTAATGCATATAAAACACTCGTAAGACCAACCTTAGAATATGCTGACATTATCTGGAGTCCACACCAGCAATATTTGATAGGCAAACTAGAACGCATTCAAAACTTAGCAGTACGCTTTGTATACTCAAGTTTTTCCAGACGTTCCAGCGTATCTAACCTACTTTACAAAGCAGATCTTCACAGCTTGCCACAGCGTAGAACAACATCAAGACTAAAATTTCTGTTCTTACTTTATCATGGTCATTTGAACATATTGTTACGGCTATAATCTTTATAGCCGGGGTGTTCTAGCTGGTTCAACAGGCCCGCGGCGAGAGGTTGGATCGGCGAGCGGGAATCAGCGTCCAGCGGGGCACAACACTCTCAACCTCTTCTTCTTTTGTTCTCCGGCCTTGCCCTTCCTGCGTTTCTCCAATCCCGTAAACTTCCCCCGTCGCAGGCGAAGCCCGCTGGGCGAGTCAGGCATCGGCACGTGGATGACAAAGTTTCAGCCGCGCGACATGGGTGAGTTCTGTGCGGGCAGAACGTCGGCCGCTTGCGGTGACGCGCGCAATCCTATAAGTGAGGTCACTGAGTCGCTCCAAGATGACATAGGGACCGGTATAGTTCGCGAGCAGTTTCTGGCTTAAGCCACGCTTCCTGAGTGGACGCCAAACCCAGACCAACTCGCCAGGGAGGTAGGTGACTCGGCGATGATGGTCGTCGTAGCGGGCTTTGGAGCGGTCCTGTGAGGCGAGAGTTCTCAGGCGGGCTAGTTGGCGGGCTTCCTCAGCATTGCAGAGGATCTCAGCGATGCCAGGGTCATCGTCGGTGGAGAACGGAAGTATAGTGTCCAGGGTGTGTCGTGGAGAGCGGGCATAGAGGAGGAAGAACGGACTGTAACCCGTAGTTTCGTGTTGAGCGGTGTTGTATGCGTACGTGATAAAAGGTAGGATGGAGTCCCAGTCTTTGTGGTCAGGAGCGACGTACATGGAAAGCATGTTGGTGAGTGTCCGGTTGGTTCGCTCCGTTAAACCATTGGTTTGTGGATGATAGGGGGTAGAATGTCTGAACTGCACTGTGCACAATCGAAGGAGTGCTTCAACAATATCGGCGGTGAACTGGCGGCCACGGTCGCTGATTACGACTCGCGGGGGTCCATGGCGCAGGATCACAGAATGCAGCAGAAAGACAGAGACGTTAAATGCAGTAGCCGAGGGGAGAGCAGCTGTCTCACAGTAACGAGTGTGGTAATCTGTACAGACGACAATCCAACGGTTGCAGCCATGGGACTTGGGAAAAGGTCCCAAGAGGTCTATCCCAACCTTCTCAAAAGGAGATCTGGGAGGCGTCACCGGGTGAAGACCAGGAGGAGGACCGGTGGAACGTTTGTGACTCGCACACTGTGCACAACTAGCCACATACTTCTCAGTCGTATCGCGCATACGTGGCCAGTAAAAGCGCTCTTGGATGCGGTGGAGTGTCCTCGCAGAACCCAGGTGTCCCGAAGTGGGATCGTCATGCATGACACGCAAAACAGAGGAGCGTAGACTTTCAGGCACAACCAGAAGGAAACGGAGACCAGTTGCGGAGTAGACCTTCTTGTAGAGAAGACCATCGCGTACACAGAATGCGCAGGAGGTTGTAGGGGCCTGCGCAGCGGTAAAGAATGACGTGAGATGCTGATCCTTCCGTTGCTCCTCGTGGAATGTACGGGCATCGGGGAATTTAGGTTCTACGGAAGCGATGTAGTGGTCAAAGTCGTCGGCGTCACATTCCGTCGTTGCAAGCGGCAACCGAGAGAGACAGTCTGCGTCAGCGTGTCGGCGTCCACTCTTGTACGACACTGTATAATCAAACTCTTGCAAACGGATTGCCCACCGTGCAAGACGGCCAGATGGGTCACGGAGGTTGATCAAGCAACAGAGGGAATGGTGGTCGGTAACCACTTTGAAAGGTCGCCCATAGAGGTAGCAGCGAAACCGCTGAACGGCAAAAACTACCGCAAGGCACTCCTGTTCAGTAATGGTATAGTTACGCTCAGATTTGCTCAGGCAACGGCTGGCATAAGCAATGACGTGTTCCTTGTCGCCATAACGCTGAATTAACACGGCACCAATGCCAACACCACTGGCATCAGTATGCACTACTGTTGGGGCAGAAGGATTGAAATGGCGGAGAACTGGATGCGATGTGAGGAGAAACTTAAGCTGACGAAAAGAAGAATCGCACTCAGATGTCCAATCATAGGGAGCGTCTTTGTGGAGCAGGCTCGTGAGCGGGTGAGCGATGTCAGCGAAACGGGGAATAAAGCGGCGAAAATACGAACAAAGTCCGAGGAAGCTGCGAAGTTCTTTTGCAGTCTGAGGTGGTGGAAATGATGCTACAGCCGCGGTCTTCTGCGGGTCAGGGCGGACACCTTCACTGTCGACGAGGTGTCCGAGCACCAACGTCTGACGTTCACCGAAACGACATTTCTTCGAATTAAGCACCAGACCAGCGCGTTTCAGGCAATCCAGCACAAGGGCGAGGCGTTCGTTGTGCTCATTGAATGTCCGGCCAAAAATGACGACATCATCGAGATAGCACATACAAATATGCCATTTCAAGCCCCGTAAGATCGCGTCGATAAATCGCTCAAAAGTTGCAGGAGCATTGCAGAGCCCAAAAGGCATTACGTTAAATTCAAAAAGGCCGTCCGGTGTGATAAAAGCGGTCTTCTCTTTGTCCTCGGGATGCATAGGGATCTGCCAGTAGCCCGACCGTAGGTCAACGGATGTGAAGTACGATGCAGAGAACAGGCAGTCAATGGCATCATCAATCCGAGGAAGCGGGTACACGTCTTTCTTTGTTACAGCATTCAGGCGGCGATAGTCCACACAAAAGCGCCATGTACCATCTTTCTTTTTGACCAAAATGACAGGAGCGGCCCAAGGACTGCAGGACTCTTGTATAACACCCTTTTGCAGCATATTCCGAACTTGTTGATTGATGACCTGTCGTTCTGTTGGGGACACTCTGTACGGCTTCTGTCGAATGGGGTGTGAGTAACCGGTGACAATCCTATGCCGTGTACGTGACACGGGAATCCTACGGGTACCACTGGGCTCTGAAAAGTCAAAGATTTGACATGCAAGGCTTCTAAGGCATCACGCTCGACACTGTTCAGAGACTTGCTGATCATCCGACGCAGCTGTGAGTCAGTGGCTGGAGTAGCAGCTACTGCGTCTGGTGCGTCAGCAACCAAAGCCACCGAGGCAGGGACATCTTGATTACACGTGGCGATCTTCATGTGAACTGGTAAAACAACTGGTTGCGAAGAACAGTTGATGGCCCACAACTGGGTCCTGCCCTGGAACACTGACACCAGGCAATGTGGAACCAGAATGAGTTTCTTAGCGCAGTTAGAATATAGAGGCGCCACTGTGGCATCGAAGGTATCGGAAGCACGGCTGGGGCATGAAACTGGGACGCACTTGATAGAAAGCGGGGGCACACTGGTATCCTCGGATACACAAAACACATCTTGTCGAGCCGGCGTCTCTTCGAAGAGTCCAGATGGAAGGGAACCATCAACGCAGAGTTCCCCAGAGAGACAGTCAACAGTTGCGCCACACATTCGTAAAAAGTCAATACCTAAGATAACGTCATGCGTACATCTCGGAAGCACTGCAAACTCCGCTGTAAAAACGGCTCCGCCGAGGTACACCACAGCACTGCATATCCCCAAGGGGCACAATAACTCACCGCCCGCGCCATGAAAATTAACACTGCGGTCCCAAAGAAACATAACTTTGCGGCCTAACTGGTTCTTGAATGACAAACTCATAATTGAGACAGTTGCACCCGTATCCACTAACGCCATTGTGGGCACACCATCTACAAGCACATGAACTGTGTTCTTCAGCATAACAATTGAGGGAGGAATTTCTAAACGCAGCGCATAGTCTCCAGCGGCCTCACCTCCCTCGGCCGCGCTGACTAGTTTCCCGGCGAAGGCGATGGAAACGTCGCCGGGGTGACGAAAAACGGCGCACAGAAGAGGAAGGGGGTGGTGAGAAACTTCGGTCGGAGACGGGAGAGTGGCTGCGTTGTCCGTCGGGCAGAGGATAGTCGCTCGAGGTCAAGGGCCGTTGAAAAGGAGGGTCGTGCGAATTGTTGACCGGCGGAGGAGGATGGACGGGCCGCTCGTATCGAGGTGGTGGACGGCGGCGGCAATAGCGAGCAATGTGCCCCTCGATGCCGCAGCGGCGGCAAACGGGAGCGGTGCGACGAAGAGCTTGTTCTCTTGAAGACTCTGACGAGGCGGGAAGCACTGAATACCCACGCGCGTCCTCAGGCCTTCTGGCTGGGCGCCGGAAGGAGGGTGCAGGCGGTCTTGAACGATGTTCATAATCTGGATCGTAGTTCAATTCGAAGTCCGCCGAGCGTGGGTAGGAGTGAGAGGGATGACTGGGTCCACCGAACCTGGACGTGTGTGCAGTGTTTACAGAACTCAGCCCAGGCATCGAGGGGACTACTAATTGAGAACTTTGATAAACGGGAACTTCAGACGGCACAGATGGAGGACACCGTGCATGGGGCTCGAATCTCAGAAGTTCCTCGCGAACGATCTGGCGGATCGTCGTTGAGAGATCCGTAAAACGCTCTTCGACGCTGGCCACAGTTGGAACGTTAGCTAGTCGCCCAAATTTAGGCGTAATACGACGAGTCTTCAACGTCTCGAATGTGCGGACGTGCCGAATGACGTCTGAGACGGCCCCCAAGTCATCTTTGGTGATTAGAAAATTGTACACATCTTCTGCAATTCCTTTCAGAAGATGGCCTACTTTATCATCCTCGGTCATATTAGCGTTCGTTGTTTTGCATAACTTAAGTATTTCTTCTACATAGGTCGTGCAAGTTTCGCCCGGTAACTGAGCCCTGTGTGCCAGCGTTTGTTCGGCCCGCTTGCGGCGCGCGAGGCAATCGCCAAAACACTGTCGCAGTTCAGTTACGAAGCGGTCCCAGGTGGTGAAGGAGTCCTCGTGGTTCTCAAACCACACCAAAGCTGTATGGGTCAGAAAGAAGACCACGTTGGCTAGCTGAGTGGCGGCGTCCCAGCGGTTATAGCGGCTCACCCTTTTGTAATGGGTCAGCCATTCCTCCACGTCCTCGCCTGCTGCTCCGGCGAAACTGCGAGGCTCCCGATAGTGCTGCGTTGAACCGGTCGCTGTGGCCACACGCTGGTCTGAAACTTGGATCGCAGCGTCACTTCGTGCTGCGGATGGCTCTTCGGGAGACTGCATGGTTTCGGTCAGCGGTTCCAGGCCGGCAAGGCGACGACGCCGGCGGGGCTGCTCCAGTTGTTGCTGCGCCGTTTTGTTGCTGAGATCATTACCCCGCACCTCCACGAAGATGTTACGGCTATAATCTTTATAGCCGGGGTGTTCTAGCTGGTTCAACAGGCCAGCGGCGAGAGGTTCGATCGGCGAGCGGGAATCAGCGTCCAGCGGGGCACAACACTCTCAACCTCTTCTTCTTTTGTTCTCCGGCCTTGCCCTTCCTGCGTTTCTCCAATCCCGTAACAATATTAAGAGAAACATAATTCCAGGAACCATTTCGTCACTCTTCGAGAACTAACCATGAGAAAGCACTTCATCAACCCATAAGCCATATTAATGCTCATAAATATTCTTTGTTTCCAACGGCTATATCTAGCTGGAACAAACTAGCATCGACAGTTGTGAACTGCAACTCAGTTGAATCATTCATAGAGCATGTAATTAGCATTGATTCATCAGTAATATGCCACCATGATAAAACTATGATCCTGACTTTCATTTCGTATTTTTTGTAACTATATTTGTTTCCGTACTGAACCCGCTATTTTCGTTTCCCTGAATTGGGATCATTACCACCACGATGCCGCTATGATGGTGAATTCTTATTTTGTATTATATATGTACCTAACTTGTTCCCCTCTATTGTCTCCTTTGTATCCACTCCTGCATGGGCCCGAGAAGGGCCTGCAGTATTTGTAAACAAATAAATAAATAGATGAATACCGGTAAGATAGAGCTGTTGTATACTTTCCTCTTGAGGGATATTGGTGAACTGCCATTCATGATCTGATAGAACCTGCCATATGTGCTCCACCCCATTCGTGTTCTTTAAGTTATTTCCCTCGCATGATCCGGATCAGCAGTCACTACCTGCCCTAATTAGGCATATTAGGGCGAAAGCCTGTAATGCCTCATACTGTCGTGACCAAGGAATGTTAGCAAGTTTGTCCGCGTTTCGGCGTCACTACTTAAAAAGAACTATGTCGAGGCTCGGAATCGAACCAGGGGCTTTGGCATTTGAAGTGGAGACGCTACCACTCCGCCTCGAAGGCTCAGGGTTTGACCGTGAATAAAGGCGCATCTAGTGAATGCATGGGTTTCATAAGTAAAATAAAAGAAATTAAATATAAAAAATAAGAAAAATAAAATGGAAAAAGTAAGGAAAGGAACAAAAATAAAAAAAAATAAGAAAAGGAACAAAGATAACATAGATAAGAAATCAAAAATCAATAATAAAAACAACCAGTGCGCCAGGAAACGCTTTCGCCTTGCAGCACTTTAGAGAGCCAAAGTGCCCTCAGAATTTTTCCCTTACTTTCAGCACCTCGCTACCAATTGCGAACTGCTGTTCCCTTGCTAGGTTGTTGAATATTACTTTGGTTTTCTGCATGTTAATTCTTAGCCCCACCGTTCTGCTCTGCCTGTCTATCCCATTGATCATGCTTTCCAGTTCACCATCTCCTGAGTGACTTAGCAAGGGAATGTCATCACCGAATCGCAAATTACTTAGGTATTCTTCATTAACTCTTATCCCCAACTGTTCCCAATCCAGGCCTCGGAACACCTCCTGTAAACAGGCGGTGAATAGCATTGGCGAGATTGTGTCTCGCTGCCTGACAACCTTCCTTATTGATATTTTATTGCTGACTTTATGGAGAACTATAGTATCGTAGTCCACCTTGACAATGAACATCCGGCCGACCACGCAGAGCACCACTTCAGCCATGCAAGGTATACACGCTTCAGAACCCCCGAGTGCCGAGGATGGCACTCCGCACTAAGGCGTGGAGGACTGTCTCGCTCAGAGTGATCCAGTCGCGTCCTATAATAAAAGGGACGACAGCTTAAAGCTACGGAATGACGTCTTCTGTTTGGAAGAACGGTGGTTCGAGAACCGAGAAGGCATTCTGACATCTTGGCGTGAATTTCGCCCTCGTATCCTCGAGTCAGTCATGCACAGGACATGACGAGCTCTTTCGACGAGATGATCCGACTACGTCTCAAGATAAAAAGCTGCGCCTGTGTGGGGTTAAGGAACCGCTGCTCGCTGGCCTTGTGCGCAGTGCATCACAGAAAAAAGGAAGGGCATACATCCACTGCCCAGTATCGAGAAGAACTGAAGTTTGGGCTAGTTGGTTCGTGATTCAGGAGGAAAACGGCGCAAAAAAACATTGACAGAAGACAGACAAACACGACAGGACCAGCGCTGTTCCTGTCATGTTGGTCTCTCTTTTGTCCACGTTTTTTTTTTAGCCCAGTATCGATTGGTCACTGGACTTGCTTCGCAGCGCCAAGTTATTTTCCTTCGTCGATATAGAAAGAGTGGACGAGCGAAACCTAGAAAGAACTGCTTTTATCACTCCCGATGGCGTCTATAAAATTATGGTGGGGTGAGACTTGAAAACAAATTCTATATTGAGATATTGCGATCATCTGATATCTTTATCTTTTATCTTCTTTATCTTTTAGAAAATACATTACGCTTGGGTATTCGAGATTTCAAAAATAATTTGTTATCCCTTTTTTTCGTAATGTCGTAGTTTAATTGTTTCGGATGCTCAAAAAATTTTAATGCTTTCAAGTTTTTGAACAGAACTCAGGTTTTGGTTTAAAATTTGGTCTTGTTCGTTGTACACTTTCAGTCACTAGGGCTCCTCCTGTAGCTCTACAGTGAAAGGAAGTTTTCAACAATAGAATGGTTTGCATAGACTTCACTGGCGTTTTTCTCAAAACAACATAATTGAAGGTTTGTGCACGTTTTTTGGGGGAGCTATAGGGCATAAACAAACAAACTTTTTGTGATGTATTGATGGAATTTTCATAACTGGAACTAGACTAAATTGCCTAGGAGCATTTATATTTTTCTGACTAGAAAAAAACCTTGAAATGTGGCAGTTTTATTGCATCGAAAAAGATGAAAACATAACAAATCTAGTTTTTGTTGGAAGCGCATAATTTCATTTTGCACTTGTGTAAAGTGTTGGTTTGCTACTTGTGAACAAAATTGCGACATTGCGGATAGTAAATTTTAATGAAAAGGTGCTTTAGTATAAAAACATTTTAAAACAAAAATAAAAATAGCGCACAAAATTTAAAGCTAGCCTTGAGCTCTAATGAAAGTTGCGTCTATATTTACGATACCTTAAAAATTTTATAGCCATACCTTTTATTACAGCCGCTGTGCAGCAAACTTTAGCGACTCATTTTTAGCCTCACCCCCACCTTAAAGTCTTGACTTCCGGTCTGTGTCCAGCTCCTGCGACCTTCCAGTGAATGGTTTAGGTTTAAGTTTATTGGGGTTTAAAGTCCCAAAGCAACTCACTCAGGCTATGAGGGACGCCGTAGTGAAAGGCTCCGGAAGTTTCGACCACCAGGGGTTCTTTAACGTGCACTGACATCGCACAGTACACGGGCCTCTAGAATTTCGCCTCCATCGAAATTCGGCCGCCGCGGCCAGGATCGGCAGCACAGTGATGGCTCCAGCTTACCGACATTTCGTCCTCATGTTGTAGTTCCTCAGCGCGGTACCTTGGTTGCCGCTCTTTGTCTGCCTGGCCGGTGTTCCGCCTTGCCCTGCTGATGCCAGCCCGAAAGACTACCTGTCACCTACCTTGCTGTCTCGGCCTCCTGGAACGTGGTGCCCTTTCGAACTACTACCGGCGGATAACGGCGCACTGCGGGGCAACTCGTCACGACCAACCCAGCCTGACCAACAATCATCCACATATCTGGAAACCCGATTGCCTCACCGTTATCGTTCGACAAGCGTCACAGCCGATCAGGATATAAAGCCTGTTCACCCGGAAGCGCCTTTCAGTGGGCTCGGCAGCACAGTGATGGCTCCAGCTTACCGACATTTCGTCCTCATGTTGCAGGTAACCAACCGGCATTGCCTTTTTGCTACGAAATCTAGCTTTAGGGGTATTGTTGTGTTGCCGAGCCCACGATGTTGGCGCAAAATTGCATATGACTGTACACGGATGCTGCTGAACTTGTTGTTAGCGGGAGATGTAGAGACGAACCCCGGGCCTTTTGATAGTGTTGACGCTATCTCATCTCCTGAACTGGTCAAGATGTTACAGGATCTACAATGCGGGCAGTCAACCATACTCGGCGAGCTTAAATCAATCAACGAAAAGCTATCTGACCACGACAAAACGTTCGAGGACCTGAGTAACAGGCTAGGAAAAATTGAGTCCGAGTTTATGTCGCTTACAGCCTTGAAGTCCGACCTGAGCGCAGTTCAATCGGCAACAAATCAGTGCTTGGCTCAGGTATCTGCTCTGACTGCCCGCGTTGTGGATACTGAAAATAGGTCTCGTCGCGACAACTTAGTGTTTTTTGGTTTGACGGACAGCCCAAGCGAATCCTGGTCTGAATCCGAAAAGTTGATCATTGACCACTGTCATCAGTTTCTTGATGTCGACATTCAGCCACGAGATATTGCACGTCCCCATAAACTAGGTACTTACACACAGGGAAAAAAGCGGCCGATCATCGTTAAGTTTGCGCGCTACAAAGACAAAGACCTTGTGCTTTTTTTGTGCAAAAATTTTAAGGGAACCGATTACAGCGTCAGTGAAGACTTCTCGCCTGAAACTCGTCTTGCGCGGAAAAAGCTTTTTCAGTTTGCGAAGGAACGTAACCTTAAAATCAAATTAAGAAATGACAAGCTTATCGCAAACAACAAAACATACATTTATGATCGCGCCGCACAAAACGTTGTCGAAAAATCCTAGCGCGAAGTGCAAATTCAACGCGAAATCACCAACGTCAATTATTCCCCGGTGCAATTCTTGTACACTAATATCCGCAGTGTTATACCGAAACGTGATGAAATTTGCAGCCTCATTTCTTCTTCTTCGAGTGACTTAGTACTACTTACAGAAACTTGGCTAAATCCGTCAATAACTGATCTCGAAATATTGCCTTCACTCCCTCACTTTGATATCTTTCGCAGAGATAGACCCGGCAATGCGCGCGGTGGCGGTGTTCTAATCGCCGCTAACCGATCGCTGCACTGCACGCTCGTTAATATCTCGACCCCTTTAGAAATAATCTGGATATGTTGCAATGCTACCTTTCCGCGCTTCCTAATTGGTGTTTGCTATCGACCCCCAACTAACGACGACTCTTTCTTACCTTTATTTTACGAATCATTGCAAGCTATAACAACCATGTATCATAACACCCCCGTCGTTCTTTTTGGTGACTTCAATTATCCCTCGATAAACTGGACTAACCCCACTTCCACCTTGTCAAAGTGCAACAACGAATGTGAATTCATGAACACGTGCCTGACTTTCGGTCTATCACAGCTGGTCACAGAGCCTACACGCATTACAGACCACTCCTCTAATATCCTGGACCTCATTTTAACAACACACGCCGATATTTTCTCTTCGCTTATCTTTCTCCCGTCCCCGAGCGATCACGCTGTAATCTGTGCCTCTTTCCAGTGCAGTTCACTCAGAAGAAAAAAAAAACAAGAAAAAACTGACTCTTTATCGTAAAGGTGATTATGCAGGTATGAATACAGAGTTGGCATCTTTTTGTGACACCTTCGCGGCCAGTTATAAAGAGCGTCCTGTTGATACTAACTGGCAACTTTTTAAAACCGAAATGCTCCTTCTAATCGCAAAGTACATGCCCACTATCACAATAACAGAGCGTGCACAGTCGCCATGGTTCAATTCTGTACTAAACCGGTTGAATAACAAGAAAAAAAAAGGCTCTTTCGCATTGCAAAGCATTCTAACAACGACGCTGCATGGGATAAGTATTTTCGCGCCGCCGGCGAGTACAAAAAATCTTTATATACCGCCAAACACAACTTTTTCAACAACACTCTGCCCTCTATGCTGCGTAACGACCCAAAACAGTTCTGGAAAACAATCACTCCTTCACTTTCAACCAATATTTCTTTGTTCCATAACGACGGCTGCAATGTTCCTGAACACGAAGTTGCTGGTGTACTAAATGATGCATTTTGCGCTGTCTTCAACAGTGAGACACTTGTGCACTTCCCTTTACCATGCCAAACTGCTTAAAAATACTAAACAAGTCAGTAGTTTTGTTTTGTCACGCATATTTCAGCAATCGTTAACTAGTGGTACCATTCCTGCTGACTGGAGGATTGGGAAGGTCGTTCCTGTCTTCAAAAAAGGTGACCGTTCATGCCCCACCAACTACAGACCAACATCTATCACAAGCGTTTGTTCAAAAAAAATTTAGGAGTCACTTTGGCGACTAAAGTGGTGCAAGGCGAAAGCCTGAGTACAGCATTCTGCCACGAATGTGGTTGTGAATGATGATTCAAGTGCTACCAGCGAATGACGCGTCCATTGGCTGTCTGCGTGTGTTACTGATGTGTGGTTAACATGTTAAGCTTCGCCTGTAAGAGTGGAACGCGACAGCGTCTTGCAACGCTGCCAGGGAGTCCACAGAACGCCATCGCCAATTCGGCTGTACGCCTTGCTGGACGGTAAATTTATTTTTTGAGGAAAGGAAATGTATCTATCTCGCATATCTGGGTGGACACCTGCACCTCGCCGTAAGAGAAAGGGGGAAGATGGGAGTGAACGAAGACGCCGTATTAGCTAGACGCGCCTTTGTTCATTCCAAACCATTCAGCTGGCATTACGGAGTTGCTAGCGTGCTCGTATCGCACTCCGGAGACCCTGGTTCGATTCCCCAACTCGACCAATTTCGTTCTCGGTTTTATTGATTTATGCGGTCTAACTAGAAAGGTTAATTAGGCTATTTCATATTTATATCATTGCATTTCTATCCATTGTGTTCTGTCATTCACCTGTCAAATGTTGGAACTGTCTAGGATGTTCGACACAACGTATATGAAACGAGCAACGTCGAACTGAGTGGGGAAGTGCGTGGTGGTGGAGCGAAGGCGGCTTCGTACTTATCTGTTTTTTTCAGCAGCTTCTCCTTCCGCGGACGCTGTTGTCGCTGCGACGCGCGTCTTTCTTTTCTTTTCCTCTGTCTTCTGACCTCTCCATTCTCCTCTATCTTAATTAGGCTAATTGATTAATTAAGCAATTAACTAAACTCAGTCCCACTTAGTTGGAGCATCACTATACGATCCCTTTGATTGGTTGCATGGTTACTAGCCAGAGTACAATTGGCCCCATTTGAAATTCGCGCACTGTGACGTCACGAGCATTTCGACCAATTGAAAAGCGTGACATTTTCTGTCGACAACTCCTGCTTACAACGATGAGGCATTAAAGGCTTCCGCCTTAAAATCATGGAGCATATTATTTATTCCCAGGTTGCATCTTTCCTTTCATCGGTCAACTTTTTCCACCCCAATCAGCATGGCTTCCGTCAAGGCCACTCTTGTGAATCGCAGCTTGCTCTTTTCCTTCATGATATTCACACCAACCTTGACCTTAATACACCCACTGACGCATTTTTTTTAGATTTCGAGAAAGCATTCGACAAAGTATCGCATCGTCACCTGCTGCTCAAACTGTCATGCCTTAATTTAGACTCTTGTGTGCTCACCTGGATCAGCAGTTTTAAGGCGGAAGCCTTTAATGCCTCATCGTTGTAAGCAGGAGTTGTCGACAGAAAATGTCACGCTTTTCAATTGGTCGAAATGCTCGTGATGTCACAGTGCGCGAATTTCAAATGGGGGCCAATTGTACTTTGGCTAGTAACCATGCAACCAATCAAAGGGATCGTATAGTGATGCTTCAACTAAGTGGGACTGAGTTTAGTTAATTGCTTAATTAATCAATTAGCCTAATTAAGATAGAGGAGAATTAAGAGGTCAGAAGACAGAGGAAAAGAAAAGACGCGCGTCGCAGCGACAACAGCGTCCGCGGAAGGAAACGCTGCTGAAAAAACAGATAAGTACGAAGCCGCGTTCGTTCCACCACCACGCACTTCCCCACTCAGTTCGACGTTGCTCGTTTCATATACGTTGTGTCGAACATCCTAGACAGTTCCAACATTTGACAGGTGAATGACAGAACACGATGGATAGAAATACAATGATATAAATATGAAATAGCTAATTAACCTTTCTAGTTAGACCGCATAAATCAATAAAACCGAGAACGAAATTGGTCGAGTTGGGGAATCGAACCAGGGTCTCCGGAGTGCGATACGAGCACGCTAGCCACTCCGTAATGCCAGCTGAATGGTTTGGAATGAACAAAGGCGCGTCTAGCTGATACGGCGTCTTCGTTCACTCCCATCTTCCCCCTTTCCCTTACGGCGAGGTGCAGGTGTCCACCCAGATATGCGAGAGAGATACATTTCCTTTCCTCAAAAAATAAATTTACCGTCCAGCAAGGCGTACAGCCGAATTGGCGATGGCGTTCTGTGGACTCCCTGGCAGCGTTGCAAGACGCTGTCGCGTTCCACTCTTACAGGCGAAGCTTAACATGTTAACCACACATCAGTAACACACGCAGACAGCCAGTGGACGCGTCATTCGCTGGTAGCACTTGAATCATCATTCACAACCACATTCGTGGCAGAATGCTGTACTCAGGCTTTCGCCTTGCACCACTTTAGTCGCCAAAGTGACTCCTAATTTTTCTAACCAATCGTCTCCAGTTTGTTGTCGCCAACTCCCATTCATCCGCTCTCTCCCATGTCCGGTCGGGTGTTCCTCAAGGTACTGTTTTAGGCCCCCTTCTTTTCCTAATTTATATTAATGACCTTCCAAATAATATGTCATCGAACATACGCCTGTTTGCGGACGATTGTGTGATTTACCGCTCCATAAATAACCAATCAAATGTTGCCGTCCTACAGAACGACCTCGTTAAAGTGCAAGAGTGGTGCGATACCTGGCTCATGAAACTAAATGTCAATAAAATCTTTTTAGTCTCTTTTCACCGCCGACGTAACTACTCACCTCCCAACTACCTTCTTTACGGTTGTACCATAACTCAAATCGACAATATTAAGTACTTAGGTGTCCATATCTCCAGTGACCTATCCTGGCACAGTCATGTTACTAATATAGCTAACTCAGTCATTGGCTACTTACGGCGTAACTTTTCCTTAGCACCCCCTTCCGTCAAACTAATTGCCTATATATCACTTGTCCGACCTAAACTAGAGTACGCTAGTTCTATACTCGATCCTCACCAAACCAACCTGTCGAATTTACTGGAATCTATTCAAAATCGCGCTTCGCGATTCATTCTTTCAGAGTACTCATATCGCGCTAGTGTAACTGGACTAAAATCTCGACTTGAACTTCGTACCCTAGCATCCCGTCGTCAAATAGCTGGCCTTTCTCTTTATCATACATTTTTTCACAGCTTGCCACCGAACAACGCACTCATCCGCCCAGCCCATCGTTTATTCCGTCACAGCCATCCCAAAGCCGTCTACCCCCAGCGCACCCACACCACAACGTTCCAAAAATCCTTTTTCCTCCGTACTGCCCTGGACTGGAACGACCTTCCCGGCCATATCGCTTCCCTTGAAGATCTTCAACAATTCAAGACTGCCATCGAAAATCATTTTCTTTTGTCATAACTGCCGTACTCCCCGCCCACCCCTCATGTAATACCCCTTAAATGGGGCCTTTGAGGACTTAATAAATGAAATGAAATGAACCCGCGTCTTTCGGGCCAGTACTTCGAGTGAATGATGGACATGATGGATGCACATGATGGATGATGAATGATGGATGTATTTGCCAGCCTGAAGTGGCAAACCTGTCTGGTTTATTGGACGACGTCATCGTGTTTTCAGAAACATTTGACGAATACCTTAACCGGCTGCGAACAGTATTGGATGCTCTTCGCTCAGCTGACTTAACACTTAAGCGAGAAAGATGCCACTTTCGTTAACAGCAGATAAAGTTTCTCGGTAATATGTTGTTAGCGTCGATGGTGTCCGTTTCAATCCTGCCAACACAGCTGCTGTAGCCGACTCTGCCATTCCTGCCACGAAGAAAGCAGTCCGACACATTCCTGATTTTTGCAAGATGAGAGCAAGAAGGATTCACCGAGCTGCGCACTTTGACGAGGAAGTTGACAGCTATGCTGTTGTTCTCGTCTTGCACCAGGGAAAAAGCCAGCCCTGCAGCCAGAAAATGAGTGGCAACATTTTGCACCCCTTCCTCCGTTTAAAGTTGCGACCTTTGCGTGGGCTGGCTAGTCTTACCAGAAGTTCTATTAGTTTATAAATCTGGACAGACGCATCATCAGCCTGGCAACGTGCTGTCGCAGACTTGTGATCGATTGTGACGTCTATTCGCTAAGAAATCTACAAGAGAAGCGCCGTGGCCACCCCTGCAGATCGACGCGACGAAATCCTTATTGGGCTTTGCATGCACTTTCGCCAGGGCGCGCCTACGCCCGCGTCAATGGTTGCCGCGAGTGTCAGCGACGCAAGACAGCATCACACCACACCATTCGACCAAATCGGTAGGGAATTTCTA